>NC_092252.1:17109611-17119611 GCF_036320965.1 Panulirus ornatus | reverse complement strand
TCTATGAAAGAAGAGAGAGAGAGAGAGAGAGAGAGAGAGAGAGAGAGAGAGAGAGAGAGAGAGAGAGAGAGAGAGAGAGAGAGAGACACTCACCTACAACCGACAGGTGGATCAGGTGGCTGTGCGGGGGCGTGGTGGAGATCTGGCACTCGTAGAAGCCAGCGTCCCTCTGCTGCAGGTAGTGGATCATGAGGAGCCAGTCCTCGGAGCCCTCCGTGTGGCGGGCTGAGAACCGATCGTCCGAGGTGTAGGTGAAGCGACCCACCGTCAGGAGGTGGATGTCCCGGTGCCGAACCCACGACACCTGTCGTAGCGCCACACGAAAAGATGACCATCTTTAGTTATGCAAAATTTAAAGGAAAATAAGAAAGAGACGGATCTGTAAAGCATATCAGGGAATGAGATGTTTCGACACTGAAACACATTAATTACAACACAGCTTCGTCTCTCCCTATTGAATGAAGCAGCTTCAGAACCAGATGAATGAACCTTTGAGGTGGGGGTGAAATAAGTATGGGAGCCTCGCTTGGCTCTTCCTTCTGTTCCTAATCATAGATATTGATGGTACAGAAGGAGGAAATATCCAACCTTCTTAGTTGCCTCCTACGACACACAGGAGATACATAGGCAGAAATCTTCCTCCCATATCCCCATGGGTTGACCAACGGCAAAGCAACGTAAGGCCTCACAAGTAACTTGAAATGGAGATGTGTAATGAACTGATTAATCAACAGGTTGAAAGATTAGGATTATTAATCACTCCCAGGATCCGCATTCATCCCTCCCAGGTGCATGGTCCTACCTCCCAGCTTCAGTAATCAGTAGAGGATATATATACACCTCCATCTGCCAGGCTCAAGTGATCACTCTGGCATACACAACCTCTCCTCTCAGGTATATGTGTAGACCTTCCCTCCAGGCCAAAGTAATCACATCCTAGTATATAATCCTCACCCCCTGGGTAAAATAATTACTCTCAGATAAATTGGCCTTCCTCTAAGGCTAAATGAATTACCCCCCACACGCATGGCCCCTGCCTTCCAGGCTGGTATAGACACACACACACACACACACACACACACACACACACACACACACACACACACACACACATACATACACACACACACTGACCATGATGAACACAAGCCCACATGGGCGTAGCAATCGGCCCAATACCCAACCCAGGTGTTCATCCTCCCCTCCAGGCTGGTCGATAAATGGGTACCTGACTTAGGCTGGGAGGTGTGTGTGTGTGTGTGTGTGTGTGTGTGTGTGTGGAAAAAGACCTCTCCCCGTAACAGGGAAACAGTAATCATACAGTCGCCTCTCCAGCAAGCCTCCCCGTGAACCATCGTCAGCGTGGATCAATGCCGTTAGCGTGGATCACTGTCGTCAGCATGGCTCATCGTCGTCAGCGTGGATCATCGTCGTCAGCGTGGATCACCGTCGTCAGCATGGTTCACCGTCGTCAACATGGCTCTTCGCCGTCAGCGTGGATCAATGACGTCAGCGTGGATCAATGCCGTCAGCGTGGATCATCGTCGTCAGCGTGGCTCTTCGTCGTCAGCGTGAATCATCGTCGTCAGTGTGGATCATCGCCGTCAGCGTGGATAGTCGTCCCTCTCCCTCGCGCGAGTATTTCAACCCACACGCCCCGTGTGTCTTGCGCTCGGGGACGTGGATCTTGGGAGATTCAGGGGACGTAGCGAAGCCTCCTTGGTGACAAATCCCTCCCCCTCCCTCACATCACCGAGCGGTGGAGTCCCCAGACCGTCCCCATGTCAGGGGAAGGTAATATTGATATTACCCCCCCGGAACATTGCTACGTCTTGGAGGGACGCGATATGACTCACTTGGACACTACGGTTTCGGGGTCAATATTGCCTCTGTTCCATTCCTGCGTCGTCAGTAAGTTTAAGGACTCAATATCACTCACTTGAACGTGGCGGCCTGTGATGATTACGCCTGTATTATCCCAACGTTATTGACACGTTAGAGGGTACGATATCGTTCACTGGATCATCATAGTTTTAGGCTAATATTACCTCCATATCATTTTCATCTACTTATTCGAGGACAGTATTACCCTTAGGATCATCATGATTTAGGTCAATTTAAGCCAATGATCACGTACTCGTCTAAGGTCAATATTACCCTTCAGTCATATCCACATGTTAGGTCATTTCCACGTGATAGGTCTATATGACGCCGGGTCTTCGCCACGTATCAGGTCAATATTTCACCTAGGTCATCTTCACGTGATTGTGCCAATATTTCTCCAAATCATCTCCACGTCTTAGATCAATACCAACACACCGGGGTTATCTCCACGTGATGGGGTCATTGTTAGGTCAATATTTCTCGCTATGTTGGATCACAGCAGCAAGGGTCATATCACCGTAGAATCCACCTTAATTAGCATCGTTACACTGTCTGAATAATTAGTTAAGTGCTTGTGACATGTATTGTAATCAGGATAACGTAACATACAAGGTCTTACGGATTCGCCATAGTTAAGATAACTTGATGGGAGCCATAGTTAAGATAACTTGATGGGAGCCATAGTTAAGATAACTTGATGGGAGCCATAGTTAAGATAACTTGATGGGAGCCATAGTTAAGATAACTTGATGGGAGCCATAGTTAAGATAACTTGATGGGAGCCATAGTTAAGATAACTTGATGGGAGCCATAGTTAAGATAACTTGATGGGAGCCATAGTTAAGATAACTTGATGGGAGCCATAGTTAAGATAACTTGATTGGAGTCATAGTTAAGATAACTTGATGGGAGCCATAGTTAAGATAACTTGATGGAATGGGAGCCATAGTTAAGATAACTTGATGGGAGCCATAGTTAAGATAACTTGATTGGAGTCATAGTCAAGATAACTTGATGGGAGCCATAGTTAAGATAACTTGATTGGAGTCATAGTTAAGATAACTTGGTGGGAGCCATAGTTAAGATAACTTGATGGGAGCCATAGTTAAGATAACTTGATGGGAGCCATAGTTAAGATAACTTGATTGGAGTCATAGTTAAGATAACTTGATGGGAGCCATAGTTAAGATAACTTGATTGGAGTCATAGTCAAGATAACTTGATGGGAGCCATAGTTAAGATAACTTGATGGGAGCCATAGTTAAGATAACTTGATGGGAGCCATAGTTAAGATAACTTGATGGGAGCCATAGTTAAGATAACTTGATGGGAGCCATAGTTAAGATAACTTGATGGGAGCCATAGTTAAGATTACTTGATGGGAGCCATAGTTAAGATAACTTGATGGGAGCCATAGTTAAGATAACTTGATGGGAGCCATAGTTAAGATAACTTGATGGGAGCCATAGTTAAGATAACTTGGTGGGAGCCATAGTTAAGATAACTTAATGGGAGCCATAGTTAAGATAACTTGATGGGAGCCATAGACGATCTGCAGCCATATTACGGGGAGGGAAGATCTTGATAAACCGGTGTGATAAACCAGTTTGGTAATCCGGGGTGGTAAACCGGGGTGGTATACAGGGATGGTAAACCGGGGTGGTAAACCTGGATGTTAAACCAGGATGGTAAACCGGGTTCTTCTACAGCAATTATCTACACACCTGACTCATCACCCACATCAAGAACCTCCACACTTGACTCAGCACTAGAACAAGGACGAACACACCTGACTCATCATTACAGCAAAGACCCACACATCTGACTCATCATCATAGCAAGGACTAATGCATCTGAATCATCAGATCAGCAAAGACCCCACACATCCAACTCATCATTACAGCAAGGACCCACACACCTGACTCATCATTACAGCAAGGATCCACACACCTGACTCATCATTACAGCAAGAGACCCACACACCTGACTCATCACTACAGCAAGAGACCCACACACCTGACTCATCACTACAGCAAGAGACCCACACACCTGACTCATCACTACAGCAAGAGACCCACACACCTGACTCATTACTACAGCAAGAGACCCACACACCTGACTCATCACTACAGCAAGAGACCCACACACCTGACTCATTACTACAGCAAGAGACCCACACACCTGGCTCATTACTACAGCAAGAGACCCACACACCTGGCTCATCACTACAGCCAAGAACCACCCACCTCAACCATCAGTGCATCTAAAAATCTACATCACTGTATACAAATATCTAGAACAAATTATCTCCCACCCTACCCATATACCTGACTGCTGTGACCACTCGCCAAATATTCTGGATTTGTTCTTCACCTCTAGTCCATCCCGCTGTAATTACAGAATCTCGACCCCAATTGGTTCATCTGATCACACTCTCATAAACGTATCTACTCTAATGGCACCTCCCCCTTCAGCAGCCCCTTCTAAGCGTAAATACTAGCTGGCACCTCAATAAAGCTGACTGGAATAGCTTACGTAACTTCTTTTCTGACTTTCCTTGGGTAAATTACTGTCTCTTATGTGGTGATGATTCTGTACAGAACTCCGCTAAACGCATAGCAGAGGTTATTCTTGTGGGTAAGAAAACATTTATCCACTTTTCTTCCTCCAAGACCTCTTCATCCAATCCATGGTTCAACTGTTCCTTTTCTAAAGCCATTCAGACAAGGGATCAGGCATATCAGGCTTGGAAAAACTCTCCTTCCTCTGGCTCCCATTTACCATTTAGCACTGCCAGTAATCGGTGCAAGCACTTATCTGTGAGGCGAAACGTTCCTTTATTCAAAGAAAGTGCGATAACCTCTCCTCGTAATCCACTGATAGGTCTTTCTGGTCTTTAGCTAAGGGCATCTCAAACAACTTCAGTCGCTATACCTTTCTCTCACTATTTTACGTTCTGACGGTACTATCTATAGCTGTTTCTTCCGTTGACAAAGCAACTCTTTTTGATTCCCGTTTCTCATCTAACTTCACTTTGGACGACTCTAACATTCCTTCACTTCCTAATACTATGCTGATACTATGCCTCTTCCTGTAATCTCTTTTCGAAACTGTCCGAAAAGCGCTTCTTTCTCTGGACACAAGCAAGGTTTATGGTCCTGATGGCATCCATCCCCTTGTACCAAAAGAATGTGCCTCTGAAGTTGCACCTGTGCTTGATCGTTTGTTCCGTTTCTATTAAAAAACCAAAACTTTTCCTCTTCCTTGGAAATATGCCTTGATGCATCCCATCCCTAAGAATGGTGACTGTTCCGTTCCCTCTATCTCGTCCTATTACTTTGACATCTACCATTTCCAGAGTCTGTGAATCCCTCCTCAACTCCCACATCCTTAAACACACCGAAAATCACAGTCTTCTCTCTGATCACCGGTATGGCTTCTGTAAGGCGACATCCACTGGTAATATTCTTTCCAATCTTTCTAATATCTGGTCATCATCCCTGAAAGTCATGTGTAGTTGCCCTTGCCATATCTAAGGCTTTTGACAGAGTGTGGCTTCCGGGTCTCATCTCTAAGCTTCCGTCTTTTGGCTTCCCTCCCTCACTCTGCTCCTTGATATCTAGCTTCCTCTCCGGCCGATCTACCTGTGGTTGTTGTTGGATCAGCCTCTCCCGTTTCCCCAACAACAGAGGTGTCCCTCAAGGTTCTGTACTTTCACCTATTGACTTATTGAACATACTCAGTATAACTGTAACATCCACTCTTTCTTGAAACCCCACATTACTGGGGTATCTAAGTCTGCCGCTAAGAAACTGGGTGTCATGTTTAGATTTCGAAACTTCTCTTCTGAACAGTTGCTTCGTTTATATAAGGGATTGATTCGTCTTTGAATGGAGTACTGCTCTCACATTTGGGGTGGTTTTAGCTCTGTATCCTTACCTGACAGGGTCGAGTCGAAAGCGGTCCGATTATAAACTGCCCCAGGTTAACCTCCAAACTTGACACCCTTGCCTTACGCCCCAATGTTGATTCACTTTCCCTCTTCTATAGGTATTACTTTGGATTTTGCTCCTGAGAGCTGGCTGCTTGTGTGCCCCCATCACTAGCTAGACCACGCAATACTCGGCAAACTGCTCCGTCACATGATTATAGTGTGGCCATCGGCAGCTCAAGGGAGGGCCGTTTTGATACCTGCTTCTTTCCCTACACGTCGAAGCTTTGAAACTCTCTACCTTCTCATGTCTTTCCCAGTAATCATGACATGACGCATTTTAAAAGACAGGTCTTTCACTCTCTCAAAAATTCGTAAGTACTTTCCCTTGTCCTCTGTTTTTCCGTTTCATAATTTTCTCTATATTTCAACTGGATCCTGGCCTTGATGTGCACTATTGTCTGTGACTGGAGCCTCCAACATAAAAAAGAAATACCCTTCACTAACATCCCCGACTAAACATCCAATACAGTGATGTAGAATACAGTACCCTTTCCCCTGGGGTAAGGGTCTTACAGATAGACCACGACCCACTCCTAAAATGACAAGAAAGGAATTTCCTCAGACCATAAATCAAATCTCAAACAGGTTAAGAGTCCCACTGCACACAACGTCTGAGGCAAGAATGCAAAAGAGTCGAAAGCGACATTGATCAACAAAGTTCGAGATCTTAAGGATTATAGAGCTATCGCCGGGCCTTATTGCGGCAGCGGGATATTACAGTCATCTGTTAGATCTCGAGTTCTTTCAGAATTTCAGAGCGAGGCTCGTTCGAGGCAGCGGCCGTGAACCCCCGATCAAAGATTCATTGAATCCAGAACTCAATTATAGTGTGTGTGTGTGTGTGTGTGTGTGTGTGTGTGTGTGTGTGTGTGTGTGTGTGAGTGACAGTGACTGGCTCATAACGGACATCTCGGAGAAAGTGTATCGAACTGTCACCAGTGAAGCTGTGGCCAAGGATTGCTCTACTGTTGTATCTTAGTCTTAAAGGACAAGATTAGCTATTGATCTGAGGGTGAGAGAGAGAGAGAGAGAGAGAGAGAGAGAGAGAGAGAGAGAGAGAGAGAGAGAGAGAGAGAGAGAGAGAGAGAGAGAGAGATAGAGAGAGTGTAGAATACACTGAACTTGCCATTTGCTTCATTCAGCGGGTCGAAACATCTTGATGCATGTATATAAACCTGACAACCAACACACACACCCACACCCACACACACACACACACACACACACTTACGCTCCCTCAACACGATCATTGCTCTCAATAAACCTTGCTACGTTAAGCCGCGAGAACTGCAGTGAAAAGTCAGCGCTACACAGAGTTGAACAAGTTTCTACGAGTTTTGAAACGACAACATCACGTGCAGTAGAAAATGGTTCGACGCTAAAAGGCAACATTAACGACCCCTTGCGCACGATGGTACGACCCTTGGGTATGAGGGATTGTGAGGGTGTGGCCTTTGGATTGTGACGGGGGAGTGTGGCCTCTTAGACTCGATCGAGCCTTTAAAGGGTCATAGGACAAAGGGCTTACCCCATCAGAATCAACGATCAAGTCATCATACTCAAGGCTCGTACACGCCGTGCTCATGGCTCGTACACGCTGTGCTCAAGGCTCGTACACGCCTTGCTCAAGGCTCGTACACGCCTTGCTCAAGGCTGGCACACGCCTTGGTCAAAGCTCGTACACGCCTTGCTCAAGGCTGGCACACGCCTTGGTCAAAGCTCGTACACGCTGTGCTCAAGGTTCGTACACGCCTTGCTCAAGGCTCGTACACGCCTTGCTCAAGGTACGTACATCCCGTACTTAAGGCACGTACACCCCGTACTCAAGGCACGTACACCCCGTGCTCAAGGCACGTGCATCCCGTGCTCAAGGCACGTACACCCCGTGCTCAAGGCACGTACACCCCGTACTCAAGTCTATTACTCTCGTGTTCAGTGCCGTCCTATCTACGGATAGTGCCATCGAGCCCAGAAGGTGTTTCATACCTACGTTTGCCTCTATCCTGCATCCTTAGTTTGTTGTTTAAAATTTTTTTTCTAACCAAATGACATACTCTGTGTCATACTCTCTATGCCATAATAATGTCGGAAAGCAGAATGACCGCATGGCAAGAAGAAGAAGAAGAAGAAGAAAAAGAAGAAGAAGAAGAAAGGAGAAAGAAGAAGAAGTAGAAGAGGAAGAAGAGGAAGAAGAGGAAAAAGAAGAAGACGAAGAAGAAGAAGAAGAAGAAGAAGAAGAAGAAGAAGAAGAAAGGAGAAAGAAGAAGAAGTAGAAGAGGAAGAAGAGGAAGAAGAAGAGGAAAAAGAAGAAGAAGAAGAAGAAGAAGAAGAAGAAGAAGAGGAAGAAGAAGAAGAAGAAGAAAAGGTGAAGTTCATATCAATTACCAGAAGGATCTTCTCTTATCTTTAAGGACAGTGTGTGGACAGCTTCTACGGCTCCTTCGGGTCTGATGCAGAGTGCTTCTGCTGCTCCAAACCCGAAGTCCTTCCCCAGACACACAACACAGACATGAAAACATCCGTTTATATATTATTGGAACGTCCTACGTGACGTGGGAATGGTCAGCACTTGACCAGAATCCTTTGCCGTCTCCTTCCAGTCTTTCGCTAGCCCGAGTGTGTGAGGTCATTAGAAATGAACTTTTGAGAAATAAAATTGGCAACAAATTGACTGAAACATTTTAATCCCACGAAAGTTTTGACGAAAAGTTTCGGTTCATTGCTGTGATGCGTGAGGACGCAATATACAACTATGATCTTTTTTCGTTTTAAATTAAAAAAAAAAAAGGAAATCGTAGTTGGTTAAAAAGAAGGAAGAAAAATAATATGTTACCGATTTGAAAATGAAAGTTCATGATAACGATACTAGGCAGAGAGAGAGAGAAAAAATATTATTTGAATTTCCTACAAAACACTCCTTTCCCTCACATTTTTTTTTTTTTTTTGAGGGATGTAAATTTCTGAATTGAATTTACACCAAAGAATAATATTAGGAAGACAATGATCTAATGATCTATGATGCTCCAGCTGAGGTTAATTCTATTTGAAAATAAACCTCCATGACATAATTAACCTCAAAGAAAGGTCCCCCTTATGAAATTTATCCCCACTCCCCAGGTTTTATCATATTAATTTCAAGTTACCATCATACTCCATTTTCTCTTCCCCACCTGACGCGGAACCTCGAGCACACAAGCCCCTCAGCCCACCATCAGGACCTCACCGTCTTGTTGCCGATGTTCCTGACGCGGCAGTTAAGGATGGCTGTCTTGCCCAGGAGAGCTGTCACGTTGCCAGACTCCTGCAGGTCGAAGGACGGCTGGTCTGGATCATCCAGCGACGGGGTGTCGCTACCGCCCAAGGCTTCCTCTCCCTCCTCCTCTTCTTCCTCCTTCTGCTGCGCCGCCGCCACCACCGCCTTCTCTTCCTCCGCCACCGTCTTCTTCACCTCCTCCAGCGCCGCCGTCCGGTGTGCCACCTGACCCACGCCGTCCCCGGCTGAGAGGCCAATGTCTGGAAGCAGATGAGAGAGGCGGAGGTGACATCGCTGTCCAAGTCCGGGTGAAGTGGACTGGTTACATGTGGGAGAGGTGAGGTGGCTGGACGGGTTCATCCTGGGGTGGTGGTGGGTGGGGGAATGGTGGAAGGGGAATGGGAAGGAGGAGGAGGACGAGGGAGGAAGAAGAGGAAGAGGAGGACAAGAGTAAAATATAGAGGTTGAGGATACAATGTGTCTTGAAAGATTTAATGAACAGGACAAATAAAAGTGATAACATAAATCAATTCACACACACACACACACACACACACACACACACACACGCGCGCGCGCGCGCGGGTTTCTGTGGTGTACTGTTTAGCGTTACTGATTGTGATTCAATACGGACCCACAGGGGGTTCGAATCCTGGGCGTGGCAGTCGGCCCACGCTCAACCCAGGTCTTCATCCATCCCTTGTTTCTGGTCGACAAATGGGTCTTTGGTTTGGGCTGTGGTGTGTGTGTGTGTGTGTGTGTGTGTGTACGCATATAGGAGTAAAGACATGGCACATATATACAAAGTTACAAGAGACGGGGCAACACTACTGCAAAACTCTCTCCCCGCAACACACAAACAATAATCA
>NC_092252.1:17104611-17107111 GCF_036320965.1 Panulirus ornatus | reverse complement strand
ATCCACAAACGAATTAAACAACCGTGGGGACATCACGTAACCCTGCCGCAAAGCAACATTCACTGGGAACCAATCACTCTCCTCTCTTCCTTCTCGTACACATGCCTTACATCCTTGGTGAAAACTTTTCACTGCTTCTAGCAATTTACCTCCCACACCATATACTCTTAAAACCCACAAAGCATCTCTATCAACCCTATCATATGCCTTCTCCAGATCCATAAACGCTATATACAAATCCATCTGTTTTTCTAAGTATTTCTCACATATATTCTTCAAAGCAAACACCTGATCCACACATCCTCTACCAATTCTAAAACCACACTGCTCTTCCCCAGTCTGATACTCTGTACATACCTTCACCCTCTCAATCAATACCCTCCCATATGATTTCCCAAGAATAGTCAATAGACTTATGCCTCTGTAATTTGAACACTCAACATTATCCCCTTTGCCTTTGCACAACGGCATCATGCATTAATTCCGCCAATCCTCAGGCACTTCACCATGGTCCATAAATACACTGAATATCCTGACTAACCAGTCAGCAACACAGTCACCCCCTTTTTAAATATATTTCATTGCAATACCATCTAAACCCGCCGCCTTGCCGGCTTTCATCTTTCGCAAAGCTTTCACTACCTCTTCTCTCTTAACCAAACCATTCTCCCTGACCCTCTCACTTCGCACACCGCCCCGACCAAATCACCCTATATCTGCCACTCTATCATCAAACACATTCAACAAATCTCCAAAATACTTACGCCATTTCCTCGTTTCATCACTATTTGTTATTACGTCCCCATTAGCCCCCTTCACCGACGTTCACATTTGTTCTCTTGTCTTCCGTAAGTCATTTATCTCCTTCCAAAACATATCTTTATTCTCCCTAAAATCTAATGATACTTTCTCATCTCAACTTTCATATTTATATTCCTTCGTTCCTTGATTAATAACAGACATTCATACACATTCTGCGGAGCCTTCGTATGGAAAATGCAGGCGATGTACCCTAGTAGACACAGTGTGTGAGGTGAACAGACCAGTGATGGAAATGTGTGGTTATGAGGTACTTTAATGAGGAGACAAAGCGTATGAGGTCAACAGATCAGTGTTACAGGCGTGTGGTTATGAGAATGATAAAGTGCGGTTGAGAGAGACGGGATAAAGAGTGCGGTTATATTGTGCGGTTAAAGTGTGAGAGTTATAAAGTGCAGTTGAGTGAGTAGGGAGAATGTCTGTGGTTGTTTAGATTAAAGTGCGTTTTCTGAGAATTATGATGAGCGGTTGAGAAAGTTGGAGAGTGTGTGAGGTTCATGACAGAATGATCAATGAGAGCGCGGTTATGAGTGCGTCAGGGTGTGGCTGAAGGAATCAAGGAATGAGTTCGTATTTTTCTAGGATAAGTGAGTGCGTTTTTGAGAATTATAGCAGTGCTGTTAAGGAACCCGCAGTGACTCTGTCTGTGTGTGTGTGTGTGTGTGTGTGTGTGTGTGTGGTTGGGAACAAATGAACATTTCTCGTCTGTATCGGGCTATGGAAACACGCTCTGCTCTACAACATTGAGATGAAAAAGGTGAAAAAATTTGAGGAAAAAATTAAAGGCGCAATATATATATATATATATATATATATATATATATATATATATATATATATATATATATATATATATATATATATATATATATATATTTTTTTTTTTTTTTTTTTTTTATACTTTGTCGCTGTCTCCCGCGTTTGCGAGGTAGCGCAAGGAAACAGACGAATATATATATATATATATATATATATATTCCTATGAGTCCACGGGGAAAATGAAACACGAAAAGTTCCCAAGTGCACTTTCGTGTAATAATCACATCATCAGGGGAGACACAAGAGAGTGTTTCATTTTCCCCGTGGACTCATAGGAATATCTTGATCACGCGCAAAATTGTGATCCTCTCCAATACAAACCTCTGGGGGGGTTTGTATAGATATATTGGGTGTGCTCTTAAATCCCTATAAGCGATGTCTATGAGAGAGAGAGAGAGAGAGAGAGAGAGAGAGAGAGAGAGAGAGAGAGAGAGAGAGAGAGAGAGAGAGAGAGAGAGAGAGAGAGAGAGAGAGAGAGAGAGACTACACCGCCGAGGACAGCGTCTTGGCCTGGAGCACTGCCAGGCACACTTTACGGAATTGAGAAAATACGTCGCTTTTTGGCCGGATTTAAAATGGCCGCAGTATGCATGGTGACGGATGGTAATTGGCGGGAGAGAGAGAGAGAGAGAGAGAGAGAGAGAGAGAGAGAGAGAGAGAGAGAGAGAGAGAGAGAGAGAGAGAGAGAGAGAGAGAGAGTGTGAGGGGATGGGATAAAAGAAGTAAGGAGATTCCAGGCGAAGGATGGAGGTTAGGGAAGGGATAAGGGGTAGGGACAGTGGAAGGACGTAGGTGGATAGGAAGAAGAGGAGAAGGAGGAGGAAGAGGAGGAGGAAGATGAGGAGGAGGAGAAGGAGGAGGA
>NC_092252.1:17079611-17102111 GCF_036320965.1 Panulirus ornatus | reverse complement strand
GCAAATGGCTGACTGAATTCAATAAACCGTTCTGTATTTTATTACTATTACACACCTTGGCATGGCATTCAGCCATCGTGCTGAAGAATCTTACCGTCGTGCTCAAGGATCGTACCGTCGTGCTCAAGGATCGTACCGTCGTGCTCAAGGATCGTACGGTCGTGCTCAAGGGTCGTACCGTCGTGCTCAAGGATCGTCCCATTGCTCAAGGATTGTACCGTCGTGCTCAAGGATCGTACCATCGTGCTCAAGGAACGTACGGTCGTGCTCAAGGGTCATACCGTCGTGCTCAAGGATCGTACGGTCGTGCTCAAGGGTCGTACGGTCGTGCTCAAGGGTCGTACCGTCGTGCTCAAGTATCGTACCATCGTGCTCAAGGATCGTACCATCGAGCTCAAGGATCGTACCATCGTCCTCAAAGAACGTAACATCCTACTCAAGTATAATGCAGTTCTAATCTTATTAGAAATAAGTCTAGATATTCTAATTTCATATTATCATCAAAGTCTTTTGAAGAATCTCGTTTTCTATTCTCCATGACACTGCCACGTAACATTAGACTCTACACCAAATGGACTAATTAAAAGAAAAGGGTTATGTTGCCAGCGAGACGATGATTAATTCATCACTAACATTATCATTTTCTTCCCTGGTGTCAAAGGTCACTAATTTATTTTGCACACTAATTAGATCTCCGGTGGCGTAAATGAAGGAGGCAGATACACTGGTTTTCTGTGTAATATATATGACTATATTTAACATGATTATGGTATTATATAATTATATGATATACTATAGGATTATATTATGTATTGTATTACATAACTGTATTTCATATTACAATATTTTCTATGTTGTATCTAGTTATATAATTCTTGTATTGTTATCTTTATTTCCTCCTCTTTATCTCCCTACCTCTCTTATATATTCATTTCTTCTCTTCTTCCTAATTTTCTAATTTTCAAGGAGAGTTATTTCACGGTTCACTGCCTCAAATCTGAGGTTCAGGTCAGGTCACTGCTCGGCTGACCCCTGAGGCAGAGGCTGGTCATTGCTCGGCTGACCTCGGACGTAGAGCCGGGTTCAGGTCACTGCTCGGCTGACCCCTGAGGCAGTGGCTGGTCACTGTTCGGCTGACCTCGGACGTAGAGCCGAGTTCAGGTCACTGCTCGGCTGACCCCTGAGGCAGAGGCAGGTTCAGGTCACTGCTCATCTGACCCCTAAGGTAAGGAGGCTTCACATCACTGCCCAGGTCTTCCAGGTGCCTTTCGGTCTGTCTGACAGTGACCCACAGCTGGTGCCATAACAGCTGGCCAGCCACATATGACAACATCTGCAAGACAACAGACAGAACCCGACCCTTCCCAATCTTGTCATAAGGGCCATACATGCAGCACCTCAGCAAGGCGAAGCAGTGGCCTTCATAAATTCAACTGTGAAAAAAAAAGGTTCAAATCCTACGTACGTTTTCCAAATCTCTCTCGTTTTCTTCCGTCATAGCATACACATGCTGGGCATCAACATACCTTCCAGTCGATCCTAGAAATCCCTAGTGGTCGAGTGGTCATTTCTTTATTACGGGCTCCATTGCCGAGTCGTTCGTACCCCCAGCTCCCATACAAGTAGTACCGGTTCGAATCCATCTGTCAGGAGGGTATTACGTGTCCTATGAAAGTGCTAGCTCATTCTAATATATATATATATATATATATATATATATATATATATATATATATATATATATATATATATATATATATCCTCCTCTCTTAGCATGTTGTTGATTCTCATTCCCAGCATCGTAAACAAAACTGACAAATTTTTTGCCTCTTTTACTCATTTTCTGAATGTGGTCTTCACGGCGAGGAGCCCTAACTAGAAAGAAACTTAGTACACCGATGACTAACCCCCCTAAAAAAAAAAAAGCCTCGTTTTCTTCTGAAGTCGTTTTCTGTTTCCTCACAATGAGTGTCAGCTTTACAGCCAGCGACGGCGGAAACTGGTACCGCCTGAAGCTGCCACCAGGACGGTCCGCCAACACCGGGAGAGTGGATGAGTGACACCACCACCACCACCACGGCCGACGAAGGTGTCATTGTTGAGCTGGAGTAGTTGGCTGCCTGGATGACAATAGCCAGGAGAAGAGCCGATGAGAGTTGCACGAGAGACTCGTTATTTCTTTTTTTTTTTTTTATCTCTTCATTATTCCCAAAAGGTTGGACTTCGAAGCGCTTGCTCGATATGGCGGCGCGCCCCCCCCACCCCTAACAACCATCCCATCCACACTACGACGCACCGGGTGGTGATGATGATGACGAGCGAGAGAGAGAGAGAGAGAGAGAGAGAGAGAGAGAGAGAGAGAGAGAGAGAGAGAGAGAGAGAGAGAGAGAGAGAGAGAGAGAGAGAGGATGTACAGAGCTCGAACTCAAGTCTAGTAGTGGGCGAGTCTCTTGGCGAGAAGGGAATATCGTCAAGGACAGAGTGGAGGAACAGGATATGAAGTGGACTGGGGAGACGGTGGATGAAAACCCCAGAAGGCAACTGAAGCAGTAAACCTACAAGCCGTAAAGCAGTGAACCCACAAATTGTGAAGCAGTGAACCTAGAAGCTGTGAGGCAGTGATCCTAGAAGGTGTGAGGCAGTGAACCCACAAACTGTGAAGCAGTGAACCTACGAACTGTGAAACAGTGAACATATAGAAGCAGTGAGGTCGAGTAGCAAGACCTGCATCTGTTGAGTATAGTCGAGTACTGTGACGAAGGCAACATCTTGACAACGAGACAAAAGGGCGAAAGCAACAGCGTAAGTTACATATTGTAGTTACAACATCGTTCAACTGAACAAGCCCCATCGGTCAGCGAGCAACTTTGGATCTTGGAGCAACAGTAGCCATACTGACAATGTGACATGATATCAGTCATGATTAGAAGAAAAAAATATGATGTTTAAACGAAGGAAAATTCCCTTCCTCCATGTGGGGTCATTATTAATGAGGGCCCAAGGTGCGTTAAACAATGACTAGCTCCATGCAATACAGTCAAGACGATACTAAAAATGTGTTTAATTAAATGAAGGTACAATAGTCATTCCTCATGATGCTCTGGTCAGATCACATATGGAAGACGCTATTCCATCTAGTCCCCACACGTGATCAAAGATGAAGATAAACTAGAACAAATTCAAAGAAAAGTGACAAAGCTAATTTTGTCCCCTCAGATAAAAACAATATAAGAAACACTCATAACCCTAAAATCATTTTCACTCAAAAATGCTCAGACTTCAAGGTTATAAAATCAAAGTTTTCAGAATGATGAACAAACTTAACAACGTTTGAAAATTTCTTTCACATCAAAAAGAGAGATTCAGTGACCAGAAATAACGGTATGAAGTTATAATGAAAGAAACGTAATAGTTACGTGCGCATATTTTTCTTCAGCTGTAATGTTCCAGAATCCTGGAATAAACTCTCAACAGATGTAGAAAATGTAAAGATTATCCCGACTTTTTAATCTGGGTAAAAAGAAAATGCTTTAATGATATCCGTTATCAGTAAATACTCCTGCTTCAAGAGAGCTTTTCTCTAATTTGTTATCCACAAGATAATGAATTTCATAATTCTAATTTTCAAGAGTCTATTGTAGTTAGGGTGAGGAGCCTTACCCTGGTTCACACTACCCTATAGAATTTCCAACACGATATACCTTCTCAACTTCTGCGCTGCAGCAGTTGAGACAAAGGGAGGGGTGGGTGGGGAGAGATGCCTTCTGCTTAATCATCGCTGTCTCTATCACAGATCAGATTATCCCCGCGGACACCCTTATCATAGACCATCAGGTCTTCTGTGATCTTGTCCTTCCCACGTATAATGTGGAGAGGTTACCCTGGTCTCGAAGCGCGCTCCGCTTTACTAGAATTAGAGGCATCGAGAGGAAGCAGCCGTACACGGCAGAGCCAAATTCAGACCAGACATTCCACTTCTCCATTGGGATGGGAATTAATCCTAGATATTGCCATGGGCAGGGAGAGGAGGGGAAAAAAAAAAGAGGTCGGCTAGATTGCTACCCTCGTTACGGGGTCGAACAATGAAAAACTCCGCGGAGTTCCAGGGATTTGCTTCAGGGAGGGGCAAGAGGATGGGAGCAAGCGAACGCTTCCCTGAAAACTTTGGAGGAATGGAGCCCTCAAGGAAATAGTGCAAGGCTTAGCTTTTAACGCCTCCGCTCCCTCCAACACAAGGATATGAAGGAAAGATGGTGACCCGTTGTCCTTACTGAGAAGGGAAACATCAGAGAAGTGATATAATTTGATTTGTGTGCCACACTGCTACCAGAACATCGAGACCTTCCTCGTGGTTGTGGGAATTAAGGACCTCGGGCCATCGAGGGATTCCAATGACTGCAGAGGAAGGGTTAGAAGGTGCTTATCCTTTCCAATGACGAACTGAACGAAATTAGAAAGCGATCATCGACCTCTGAGAAGCTCTTCTCTTTAATCATCATCCAAGAGAGGATTACAAGAAGTCGCTTCACTTATACGTCATCCTCCTAAGGAAAGGAACTTTCCATTGTGGGATTCGGTGTCACGAAAGCCTTTCCTCATACCTAGCGGATGGTTGGAACTGAAGATCTTTCTTTTCCGTCGATAGATGACGCTGACAAAACCAAGAACTCAGGAGACTTACCCATCTGAACCTTTTCGTATCTTTTATAAATGCCAAGGTTTGGAACGAAGCTCCAGGCGGCTATTCAGACTCCCCAATGAACGACCCGGACGCAAATGTCACAGCTGTGACGATCTACCAGTGCGGTGATTTAGCGGGAACCTTAAGAGATGTCTCGCGGGTTCTGTCAGAACTGCTGGGGTTCTGTGATCCATGGATGAGTCAGGACGCCAAGGGTGTCATATAGACAGGACCGTGTCCCTCCCTGCATGAGCAACGAGGTTGTGACATGTGGAAGGAATGGTGCCTCTCAGGCAACAGTACCCTGGAGTCTATTTCCGAACGGGATGATCATAAAACTTTATCAGCCTTCCTTTTTGAAGGATGGTACGCGAGCTGCAGAGACCATCCTTTCAGAAGGACCAGGTGGTCTCCGATCAGTGTCTGTGACTGTGTGGACACAGACAGGTCCTGCTGCTGGCCTGAGCTTTCACTTTGAAGTCTGATCAAGAACGAAGAATTGTAGATGTGTATACATCACTGCATCTCCAGACACTGGACATCTTCCTTGTAAAGCGATTCCCTCACCCTCGAAGGTGAATCTGAAGGACCACAGTGGCTAGGGCTAAACTCCCACACTGCTGAAGGTTAATGACCACTGGATGCACTGAGGTATGATAGCTTATCGTTCCCTAAATGCCACTTAGGCAGTGGTATAAACCAGCATCCCATTTCCATCACAGTGATTTTTAGTAATGGTATGTCACTCAACTCAGAATTTTCCCTTTTTCGTTTTAATGAGAAAATGACTAATTATATACGTCATGACCTGCGGACTAGCGAATAGTCATCATTTTGGCTCTGTAAGGGGCATTTTTAACCCCCCTCCACCCATTCCACTTAACCTCCAGTTCGTTACAAATGTTAGTGTAAATTGTTCCTAGAACTTGTGTAATCCAGGACAGTAACACGTCCTTCATATTCTGTGGGTATGTGACTTTTTACTTCCATAAAACTAAAGAAGGGTGAATAGACATATGCTAATTTAGGATTATCGTCCTTACCGGAGCACAGGATGGGGACCAGCAACGTCACGACCGCTGAGAATTGCATTGTCATCACCAGATCTTGTTTTCTGCAACAAGGAAATTAGATGCGTGAACATCGTATATCATTTACATACAAAAAACAAAATATTAATGCAATAGTTAGGTTAATGGGCAACACATGTAACGAGGGTTCTGTGTTGATTGGAAACGTAAGACCTCTACACGAAAAGTATTGAAAGGGTAGACGTGTTGGAAATGAAATGTCTGAGGACAATATTTTGGGGGTCAGGAAAGTTGATCGAGTAAGAAATAACAGGGTAAGACAGAGGGTTGGTAGTAAGAACAGCTAGAGCAAGATAACTGTATAGGGTGTAGTGAAATGGTTTAGACAAACGGAGAGGGGTGAATGAGAGCCTCACTGACAGGATGCAAGTGGCAGAGGTGGAGGGGAAAAAGGAAATGAAGGAGATCAAGGACAAGATGGAAGAATGCATGAAAGATGCTTTGAGTGCTCGAGGCCTGAACATGCAAGAGGGTGAGAGGCGTGCATGGGATTGAACGAATTGGACCAATGTGTTATGAAAGGGGCGACATACTGTTAGTGGGCGGACCAGGGTATGAGAAAAGTCATAGGAAACCACGGGAAGGTCTATGGAGATCGGCTGTGGACTGGAGGCTTGTGTTTCCGTCCATTATAACTGAAAGCGAAGTAACGTCAAGAACAGATGACAGCCAGACTCATTGGGAGAAATCCTCACTTGCTCTCTTCTCTGTTCCTTCTTTTGTAAAAGTCAAACAGGAGGGGAGGACTTCCAGCTCCCCGCTTCCACCCCTTACAGTCGCCTTCTACGACACGCAGGGAATGCTTGGGAAATATTCTTTCTCCCCTATCTCCAGGGATAATATATATATATATATATATATATATATATATATATATATATATATATATATATATATATATATATATATATATATATATATATATATATATATATGTATATAATATATATATATATATATATATATATATATATATATATATATATATATATATATATATATATATATATATATATATATATATATATATATATATATATATATATATAATCCATAACATCTCATCGAAAGTTCAATTCCAGCAGTTTCTATATTAATTAGAAAAGTTGATTAAACGATACAACATCACCAGCTGCCATTACATTTCATGCTACCGTCACGTTACATGTTACACGTCTCTCTCTCTCTCTCTCTCTCTCTCTCTCTCTCTCTCTCTCTCTCTCTCTCTCTATATATATATATATATATATATATATATATATATATATATATATATATATTCCCATGAGTCCACGGGGAAAATGAAACACGATAAGTTCCCAAGTGCACTTTCGTGTAATAATCACATCATCATGGGAGACACAAGAGTAAGTGAAAGAGAGAGAGAGAGAGAGAGAGAGAGAGAGAGAGAGAGAGAGAGAGAGAGAGAGAGAGAGAGAGAGAGAGAGAGAGAGAGAGAGAGAGAGAGAGAGAGAGAGAGAGAGTCTGGCGTCACACGCCTGAGATAATTCCATTTATGGATCAGACTTGCAGTTAACCCTCGTGGCTGTAACTAACCAGCAGGTAAGCGGCCCTTAAAGCCGAGGTGTGCGGCGTAGCCCGTAAAGGCTACCGCCCTTGTGGCCTCACTGCAAAACTGAAAGGGGAAATCAATAGCAGTTATTCAGCAGCGCCCCCCCAATGTGGGTTTTTAATCACGGTGATTGATAACTTAATTGAATAATTGAAGGGAAGTTTGTTTATAGAAAATGTATTCTCATCCCACATCACGACAGGAGATTCCAGGATTATATTCAACATGGGTCACTCTGTGCCAGTAATGGCACCATGAGCATACACGCAACCGACCTGTGCCAGTAATGGCACCCTGAGCATACACACAACCGACCTGTGCCAGTAATGGCACCCTGAGCATACACACAACCGACCTGTGCCAGTAATGGCACCCTGAGCATACACACAACCGACCTGTGCCAAAAATGGCACCCTGACAACTGGCGTGTCATTGACAAGAGCCCGTGTCAGAGTTAGTCATGGCGAACCTTCACACATAAACGCGTTGCTTATGGACGAGTAGGATTCACGACAGAAGGAAATTCTCCCAGCTTTATTCGAGTCTCCTCAACAATGGACGGGCGAGTGAAGTTTTATGACATTTTCCCCTGGTAAGTAAGTACATGGCAGTCGTATGAACCCAAAAGTCCCACATCTACACCCGTAGACAACAGCTCAGTCCCTCAAAGAATTTGCTTCTCCATCCCCAAGTCTTCGTCTTCACAGCAGACAGACCCAATGATCAGCGTCTACAACATGAGATGAAACGTCACCCAAATATCTTACCAGGTCTTATGAGCGGAGCCGATGGGAAGTCTTTGCTAATGGCATATAAAAACACCAAAAAAAAAGCATTAGATTACAACTGACACTCGTGGCATCAACAACCTTAGCGAGGCTGAATATTGGTCCAGAATAAATGTTTGAGATTATATCTTGGGCAGCCCGAAACAACATTCACCTGGATCGAACGAATGGGACATGAGCGAACGCAGCTTCTCTTTGATTTGAGGGTGAACATCCGACGTACAAATATGGGCTACTAA
Source organism: Panulirus ornatus (assembly GCF_036320965.1). Lineage (NCBI taxonomy): Eukaryota > Metazoa > Arthropoda > Malacostraca > Decapoda > Palinuridae > Panulirus > Panulirus ornatus. The sequence goes on along the minus strand of NC_092252.1, from coordinate 17,093,739 downwards.
TGAAAGGGAATATAGATGATTCCACTCCAGGGGAGTCTGCACAAGTAAGAACATTTGAGTGGTAGAGGCGCCATCTATATATTCCATTCCCTGTGTGAAGATTCTGGCGTTTCTTTGGCAAAAAGGTGGACAAGCTAGTGACGAAGGAAATATACCGCCTCAGGAGACCTGCTGAATTGATAGCATTACTATCTGGCTCACAGCCAGCAAACATGCGCCAGAGGTGGTGGTCTACTAGCGACTACGATATGGTTGCCAGATATGTGGAATTTACCATCGTCTCTATACTGATGGTTCTAAGATGTTGTGGGCGCAAGTGTGTGGTCCAGCAGGTCTCGTTAATATATTGCTGTAATGCCACAGTGACGCGCTTAATCTAGTGTTTCCTAGTAACCACTAGGACAAATGAAACACGGTAAGTCCCGGGTGCTCTTTCGTGTATTACATCTTCAGGGGGAGACTTAGGAACAAGATCTCTCTCTCTCTCTCTCTCTCTCTCTCTCTCTCTCTCTCTCTCTCTCTCTCTCTCTCTCTCTCTCTCTCTCTCTTATCTTCGCAGACAACACACAGGTTAGAGAGTTTGCGGTTCATGTACGACGGGCAAGAAATAAAAGTTGATAAAGTGTAGCCTCCTCTTTCTTTTATCTTTGGGATGGTCAGTGGTAACCAGATATCAAGAGGAGGGCGTCACTTGCTTAAGGGTGACCGTCTCATCTGGACAGACCAGCTGGAACAGATCGTCCCAAGGTTACTGCCAAGATGGTTACCCTTATCGTACAGTCATGTGATCAAAAACGTCAAAGGATATGTGAATAAGACTCTTAGAAGCATTCTCACTGAGTCCTTCTGATCATCTGGGTATATCCAAGGTGTCTGCAAGATGGGACCATCTTAGAATTGGGAATCGATTCCAGAGCTCCTAAAACAGCTGCATCGCCGATCCACCCAGCTTTTCTCATTCTCGTTGGGCACGCTGGTGAGCCATGGGTACATCGCCAGCGTCTGGAGACCAGGCAGGAACTTATACAATAAAGCATTTGCTATTCGAGCTGCAGAAGCTCTGCAAAGTACCTCTAGTGAGCGAAGTTATGGCTTCCGTTTTCTGTGATACCCGCGGCCAACGGATGCCTAATAAAACAGGCGAGGCGAGGCGGCCACACAAGGACGAGGATCATCATCTCGCGAAGAAATCGTCAAGACATTTGGAGACAAAGGCGACGAGAGGCGGCTCTTGTTTTCTTTTGATGAATAACAGGAATATATATATATATATATATATATATATATATATATATATATATATATATATATATATATATATATATATATATATATATATATATATATATATATAACAATATTGGAAGACATCACAATTGACTACGGGATCACGTATATTCCTTTTTGTCCACAGGGAAATGAAACACGATAAATTCCCAGGTGCACTTTCGTGCAATGATCACATCATCAGGGAAGATACGAGAAATATGACAATCAATAGATATACAACGAAGAGACGTAGTTACGACGCCATTTGGTAAACAAGTGACTACCCGAATGAAGGTCGGGTGCGTTCAAGTCTGGCAATGTGCGTATCATGAAATATATTATGTGGATAAAAAAGGGAACTTTTTACAAATCTGATCAACATTAAAGCTATCCAGTTTGTATAGATCTTCACTAATATCTATGTTACAATTCTTTGTGTATTTGATAATAGAAGTTTTAATGATACTTCTCGTGGTACAGGAATTAGAGTTAATAACTGAGATGGCATTGCTCCAGTCAATACAATGATCCTAATCTTTAACATGATTAAACAAAGCATTTGATTTTTGTCTTATTCTTATACTATATTCATGTTGCTTAAGTCTAACAGAAAATCCTTACCAGTCTGCCTAACATGAAACATATTACAACTTTTACATGGTACTCTATAGGCACATCCTGCAGGAAACAGCTTGTCGAATTGTGTGCTGTAAAAGCTTCGGTCATTAAGAATACTTCGCGCTGAAGGTGCTCAAATGAGCTTATACGGGTGAGTGGAGCTGGGATTCCGCTGTCAGTGGATAAAGTGTTAAGAAAAGTTTAAGTGCTAAGAAAAATTTAATGGATGCAAATTTGATGAGAAGGGCGGAAGATGTGATGTCTGGTAATCTCCTGGTAGAGGCGAGTGTTGTGTTTGGACAACAGGAAATGTAATATGTATGGGCAAAGGGCGAGTAACGTGAGTGACTCTGGAGAAGAAGTCTGTGTACAGATATACCAGGAGAGCAGGAAAGAGTAAGTGAGCAATGGTATAAAGTGAGAGTAAATCAAACTAGTGGAGTGGGTAAGGCGCAGAGGGTACGTATTCAGGGAAGCACATCTGTTATCAAGGAAGTGTGTGAAAACTACTTGGAAACAGAGAAGAATTTGCATGTCGCACTCATGGTCATGTATGGGTTAGCATATGAATGTTTGTATGTTATATATATGTCTTAATTCCTATGCATGATTGTGTCTTTCTGTATATGTTAGTATGCGTATCTGTTTGAGTGGGTTTCCTACACTCGTGGTTATTAAGATACATGATTCGCCTTACAGGGCAACCATTTAAGGTATCCGAAACAAAACGAAGCCAATCTCCGTTCAGTTGCTCAAGGCAGTAACGAAGCCTCTCTTCCAGGGAATCTGAGTTCGTTCTTCGGATGGGAACACGACCCTCGCAGCTGCCAAATGCCTCCATGAGGCAATAATCAGAACCTGTATGTTTCAAAACATTACAGTGTCAATTGTTCGTAGAATACGCCACAGGGTTGTGAAATGATCTGTGAAACATATTGTTGAAATAGTGACAGATGGCAACATGATATGATAAGTGAAATAAATGTTGTACGTATATCTATTCTTTTTCACTGGCGAAGTATTGCCAGTCGTAATTAAAAGAAATCATATATTTTTTCTTATAAAGTGTTGAAGTAGTTTTGCCGAGGTGGAACTGTTAATGAAGAGGCAAATTACTCGTGCAGGTACATGTGAGTACTTCATGTTCAAATCATCTTTATCTTTCTCTCTCTCTCTCTCTCTCTCTCTCTCTCTCTCTCTCTCTCTCTCTCTCTCTCTCTCTCTCTCTCTCTCTCACTATGTATCGTATGCAAACATTGGATTATCATTATTATTATCATTATTATTATCGTCATTATTATCATTATTGTTATCATTATTATCATTATTATTATTATCATTACTATTATTATTATCATTATCATTATTATTATTATTATTATTATTATTATTATTATTATTATTATTATTATTATCATTATTATTACTATTATTACTACTATTATTATTATCATTACTATTATCATTAATACTATTATTATTATCATTATTATTTTCATTATTAATATTATTATTATTATTATTATTATTATCATCATCATCATTATTATTATTATTATTATTATTATTACTATTATCATTAATATTATTATCATTATTGTTATTATTATTATCATTATCATTATTATTATTATTATTATTATTATTATTATTATTATTATCATTATCATTATTATTATTATTATTATCATTATCATTATTATTATTATTATTATTATTATTATTATTATTATTATTATTTTCAACATTATTATTATTATCATCATTATTATTATTATCATTATTACTATTATTATTATCATCATTATTATCATCATCATCATTATCATTTTTACCCCAGGACCCGTCTTAGAGGTTTCCGCAGCCCAAGGCTGCTCTATTTCCAGCAACAGGGAAAAGTAGACTCCTTTGGAGTGAGAAGTTCTCCCAGTGATACAGCCTTACTTTTCACATGCTTTGTAACCTTGTGCAGGTGGAGTACGGTAACACCAGCACTGTTTCTTGTGGGGCGGGATGGCGCCGGAATGGATGAAGGCAAGCAAGTATAAATATGTATATGTGTATATATGTATATGTCTGAGCATGTATATATGTTGATATTTATATGTGCGTGTATGGGCGTTGATGTATATATATATATATATATATATATATATATATATATATATTCTTTTTTTTATTTTGCTTTGTCGCTGTCTCCCGCGTTTGTGAGGTAGCGCAAGGAAACAGACGAAAGAAATGGCCCAACCCACCCCCATACACATGTATATACATACACGTCCCCACACGCAAATATACATACCCATATATATATATATATATATATATATATATATATATATATATATATATATATATATATGCAGTTCATTAATTGTATCAGTTCATATAAATTTTCATTAGCTTATGTCGAATTCATGTTAATCTGACCTACAGTTTATCTAGATTTGCATTAGTTTGTATTCATTTCTAGTGCAATTCGTATAAATTGAATTACAATCATCTAAATTACAGATACTGAACTTTAATATCTTTATATAAATCTGTATTATAGTCTACATAAATTTGCATTAGTTTCTCTTAATTTCAAATGCAGTTCATCTAAATCTGTATTACAGTTCATATAAATTTTCATCAATTTATATTGATTTCTAAAGCAGTTCAAATTCATGTTTTACAATTTCTTTGGGTATTCAAATCATGTTCAGAGTAATCATAGCAGACATTGGGTTCACCTAGGACCTTCCTAGCTTAGAACATAGCCCGGCAGGGTCTTCTACCACACTCTTAGCATCCTAACATAGCTGTCATAGCCAGTATCTCACCATAGCAGGTTTCTCTGGGACATTCCTAGCATCTTAACAGGGCATTCACAGATAGGGAACCTCAACACAGCAGGACCCTCCAGGACACCTCAACCCATCAGGACTCTCCACGACACCTCAACACAGCAGGACCCTCCAGGACACCTCAACACAGAAGGGCCCTCCAGGACTCCTCAACACAGCAGGACCCTCCTCAACACAGCAGGACCCTCCAGGACTCCTCAACACAGGAGGACCCTCCAGGACTCCTCAACACAGCAGGACCCTCCTCAACACAGCAGGACCCTCCAGGACCCCTCAACACAGCAGAACCCTCCAGGACTCCTCAACACAGCAGGACCCTCCTCAACACAGCAGGACCCTCCAGGACTCCTCAACACAGGAGGACCCTCCAGGACTCCTCAACACAGCAGGACCCTCCTCAACACAGCAGGACCCTCCTCAACACAGCAGGACCCTCCAGGACTCCTCAACACAGGAGGACCCTCCAGGACTCCTCAACACAGCAGGACCCTCCTCAACACAGCAGGACCCTCCAGGACCCCTCAACACAGCAGAACCCTCCAGGACTCCTCAACACAGCAGGACCCTCCTCAACACAGCAGGACCCTCCAGGACTCCTCAACACAGGAGGACCCTCCAGGACTCCTCAACACAGCAGGACCCTCCTCAACACAGCAGGACCCTCCTCAACACAGCAGGACCCTCCTCAACACAGCAGGACCCTCCTCAACACAGCAGGACCCTCCTCAACACAGCAGGACCCTCCTCAACACAGCAGGACCCTCCTCAACACAGCAAGACCCTCCTCAACACAGCATGTTGCTGCACACGCAAAGCACAGCTCTATGCTCGGGGTGTCCAGGAATCAATACTCTACGGTGTATGAACTGCTGCTGCTGCAGGAGGAGTCTGGAGGTGTTGGTGACGATGATGGAGCAACACACAGGTGTTGGGGTGAAGGGCACAGGTGGTGGGGTGAAGGGCACAGGTGGTGGGGTGAAGGGCACAGGTGGTGGGGTGAAGGGCACAGCTGGTGTGGGGTGAAGGGCATAGGTGGTGGGGTGGAGTTAAGACACAGGTGTTGGGGTGAAGGGCACGACACAGCTGTAAAGTTAGAGAGAGGAGAGAGAGAGTAAGAGAGAGAGAGAGAGAGAGAGAGAGAGAGAGAGAGAGAGAGAGAGAGAGAGAGAGAGAGAGAGAGAGAGAGAGAGAGAGAGAGAGAGAGAGAATACTCAAAAACTATTGTAAATAAACTGATTTTTTTTCTTTTTACGAAATCACAAATTTAAGAGAATATAATCGCCTTGGACACAAAAAAAGATAATATATTTTCCTCAGTTCGCCTCTTATTTTCAGCGGAACTTCAGCTGATTTCGATGATGAAGGGAGAAGACATTACAAGCCAAAAAAAAAACAAAACAGACGTTAGTGATGTAAGAGCGAGTGTGCCAGTGGCTTGGCTAAAGAGCCACTGAGGATCAAAACAAACGTCTTTAACGATCATTTCAGACTCAATGGACATTACGGAGGGAGAGGGAGAGGAGAAGGAGGAAGGGGGGCGGGGCGTGTTCAAAAAGCCCCCCCTCCCCCCAACTTCCCAAGGGCGGATGGGGGAAGCCCTACATAACGAGGCGCCAATAGGAACGGCAGCTTTGGAATCCGTAAAGCGATAGAATAAAAATTTGCGATATCGTTTTCGGTTGGTCGGTCAGGAACCTACGGGGTCTTGAGCGGTAAATTTCGCTGGCGTCGTGACGCAGTAAGTGGGCGGCGGGCCACTGATGGGTGAGAGAGAGGGGGAAGGGGTGGGGAAGAGGAAAGGAAAACCCATCCACTGATTTGTCGATTCTGGATCTCAATGGGCGGCAAGGGGGTATCTCATGGTGGTGGTGGCTGCTGGAAACACGATGACCTCGGAGAGAGAGAGAGAGAGAGAGAGAGAGAGAGAGAGAGAGAGAGAGAGAGAGAGAGAGAGAGAGAGAGAGAGAGAGAGAGAGAGAGAGAGCCGGAGGTCTATTGAGGCAGAGAGATGGGTGTATATATATATATATATATATATATATATATATATATATATATATATATATATATATATATATATATTAGCAGTCGCAACGGCTATAGAAGGTCGCGTAAAGAATTAAGTTGTCAGGGGAGACATTCGACGGTAATTTGACCTGATGGCTGACATTTTGCAACCCCACGCGATTGATGACGAGGGACGGAAGAGGGAAAAACTAAAACGATTTAAACGACTTAAGTGTTGGTCTTCTGGGGATAATCAAGGGCATTTGGGTCTTAAAGACTATAACTACGTCTTGACTCTTGTGTGCGAGATGATTCGGGGACAGATGATTCACGATGTGAGATGATGATTCGGGGACAGATGATTCACGATGTGAGATGATTCGGGGACAGATGATTCAGGGACATATGATTCTCGATGTGATATGATTGTACGATGATTCGGTATCTTAGATAACATCTCGGTTCTGCAGATAACTTTCTGGGTCTTGTAAGGTCACAGGACGTACATATACACCATTATAAAACTGGCTAATGCCAAGACAGACTCGGGGTTAGATAAGAATTTACAGCGAAATTGGGATTTCTCAACTTTAACAAAAAAGATTTTATGTCTCAACTTTAAAAAAAAATATGAAATATCCAGATTCTTTAAACCAAAACTCCCTGGCTTTATCTCACGAGTTAGTGAGAGACGATACGTGCTATGTGGCAATATGTGTTGATTCTGAGGGTCAATCCGTAGCAGAAGGACTGCCTCGTAAGGGGACAGAAGAGGAGGAGGAGGGCCCTGGCTGTGCCTCTAGTCCACAGAGACCTTCCTTAAGCGAGAGGCAAAGATACGTAGGGGAGACAGAGGTCGGCCAGCCAGTCAGCCATCACAGCCCTCCAGTTCGAGACATTTGTTCAGTCGTGGATGCGAAGAGACACCTCTCACATGTTTGTCATTTACCGCGTCTATGATCATGTCTTCAGTGACTAATATTAAGACAAAATACTCTTCTGTATCCCCATAGAGCATCTAAGAACTTATCTAAGTTACGAGAGAACATCTAACATCTTATCTATGTTCACAGAGAACATCTAAAAGCTTCACTATATCGCTCAGAGAACAATTTGCTTATGTCCCATAGAATGTATACAGTAACAATCTATATCCTCTAAATAGAATCTAATTACTTATCTACAACCCCTGAGAGTATCTGATTACTTATCTATAACTCGCAAAAAACATCTGACAACTTATCTATGAACTTAGAGAACATCTAAAACTATAACCCCGAAGAGCGTCTTGGAACTTATTTATAACCCGTAGAATATATCTAACAACTCATCTGCAACCCCATAGAAAGTTCTAACTTGTCTATAGCATCCAGATAACATCTGACCACGTTTGCATAACCCTAAGACTATAGCTAACTTATCTATAGCTCCCAGAGAATATCTAACTTATTCATAACCCCATAGACTATCTAACTTGTCTCTAGCCCCCAGAGAATACATGAATATACATATAACCCCGAGAGAATATCTACTTTATCTATAATGCCCAGAGATAACTCTTAGAGAATATCTAACAAAGGATAACTCTAACCTTCAAAATGATAATGGAATGAGCAGATGGACTCACAATCTATACAGAACTGATCTTAACAACACAACAGGTGACGTGAGTCTGTCAGTTGTTATAACTTCATTATACTCGGTAATACGTCTATCCTCACAGTCCATCAATAACTTCATTATACTCGGTTATACGCCTATCTTAACAGTCTATCAGGTGTTATAACTTCATCATACTCGGCTATAGGTCTACCTTAACAGTCTGTTGACCGTTATAACTTCATTATACTCATCATATGCTTACTTTGACAATCTGTCGGCCGTTATAACTTCAGCATACCCGGTCATACGCGCGCTTTAACATGAGACTGACTGATGATCTACATAACCAGAGGGCATCATAGCTGGGACACAAGTTATACAACGAACTGCTATCATGTTTGAGACTCAGCGATGCCTATCATCACTTGCACAACGTGAGGAATGAGGCACTGAATTACCTTTGAGAATTACTCGTGTCCCCGGCAACCACTGCACACGACTGGGGCAAATATAATTCACTCTAATGCATAATGGCAGCGCCCACCGCTAGAACGCATGTTATCATGCACTGAAGGGGAGTTATTCATTTGAGAATGACTGTAGTCTCCATCCAGTGAACAATGCTAGGATGCATGTTATCATACACACTGAAAAAGACGCTTTTAAGTCAGTGGCAAAATGATGGAAGAAGTGAATAAAGTTATTCCTTCGCCAGTGTTGGAAGGAAATAAACCGGAGATGGACGAAGGTACGCGCTGGCCAAATTAGCTGTTCCTCGAGTGTTCCTTCCCCGCCCCCAGCGAAAAAAAAGAAAAAAAAATGCTGACATTCTGCGTCTATATATGCTTCTTATCGCTAGAGGTTCGAGGTGCTGCTCAAGGGACCAGGGGAGTTCGAGGTGCTGCTCAAGGGCTAAAATTACTTTTCCCAGAATGGACGAGCTGTTGGCGCAGGAGGCTATTGGTTTGTCCTTAAGGAAGAAAAGAGAAAAAAAGGGTCGAGTGTTCTATTCTTTTTTTTTTTCTTTAATATTCTCGATAGCCTGTAGGGTCAGCCCAGGTGCTGGTTGCTCTTGGGCAAAAGTGATTGCTGACTCTTACGGTCCGGCTCTCTCGCTCTCAAGTGACCTCGCTGTCGAATGGGATGGAAAGGGCTTTCTTTGACTGAGAAAACCAGAGAATCATTTTCCATTCTTTCTCTTTTTTTCTCTCCCCCGCGCCAAGAGGTTTGGAACGGAGGGAGAACTAAATAAGATTTTTACGAGACTTGATGTTAATCGATATGATCCTCTCCTTGAACCCACCATGTCTTGAGCGTAAACAACTAGCCAGTGGGGGAAAATAACGCTAAGGGTAGGGGAAATTGTTGCTAGGAACGGGAAAAATGAATGATACTGACGGGGAAATTATTGCTAGGAACGGGGAAATTCATACTAGGAAAGGGGAAATTTAAACTAGGAACGGGGAAATTTAAACTAGGAACGGGGAAATTTAAACTAGGAACGGAGGAATTTAAACTAGGAACGGGGAAATTTAAACTAGGAACGGGGGAATTCATACTAGGAACGGGGAAATTTAAACTAGGAACGGGGAAATTTAAACTAGGAACGGGGACATTCATACTAGGAACGGGGGAATTTAAACTAGGAACGGGGAAATTTAAACTAGGAACGGGGAAATTTAAACTAGGAACGGGGACATTCATACTAGGAACGGGGGAATTTAAACTAGGAACGGGGGAATTTAAACTAGGAACGGGGAAATTTAAACTAGGAACGGGGACATTCATACTAGGAACGGGGGAATTTAAACTAGGAACGGGGACATTCATACTAGGAACGGGGGAATTTAAACTAGGAACGGGGAAATTTAAACTAGGAACGGGGAAATTTAAACTAGGAACGGGGAAATTTAAACTAGGAACGGGGACATTCATACTAGGAACGGGGGAATTTAAACTAGGAACGGGGGAATTTAAACTAGGAACGGGGAAATTTAAACTAGGAACGGGGACATTCATACTAGGAACGGGGGAATTTAAACTAGGAACGGGGAAATTTAAACTAGGAACGGGGAAATTTAAACTAGGAACGGGGAAATTTAAACTAGGAACGGGGACATTCATACTAGGAACGGGGGAATTTAAACTAGGAACGGGGAAATTTAAACTAGGAACGGGGGAATTTAAACTAGGAACGGGGGAATTCATACTAGGAACGGGGGAATTTAAACTAGGAACGGGGGAATTTAAACTAGGAACGGGGGAATTCATACTAGGAACGGGGAAATTTAAACTAGGAACGGGGAAATTTAAACTAGGAACGGGGACATTCATACTAGGAACGGGGGAATTTAAACTAGGAACGGGGAAATTTAAACTAGGAACGGGGAAATTTAAACTAGGAACGGGGACATTCATACTAGGAACGGGGGAATTTAAACTAGGAACGGGGAAATTTAAACTAGGAACGGGGGAATTTAAACTAGGAACGGGGGAATTTAAACTAGGAACGGGGAAATTCATACTAGGAACGGGGGAATTTAAACTAGGAACGGGGGAATTTAAACTAGGAACGGGGAAATTCATACTAGGAACGGGGGAATTTAAACTAGGAACGGGGAAATTTAAACTAGGAACGGGGGAATTTAAACTAGGAACGGGGGAATTTAAACTAGGAACGGGGGAATTTATACTAGGAACGGGGAAATTTAAACTAGGAACGGGGAAATTTAAACTAGGAACGGGGAAATTTAAACTAGGAACGGGGAAATTTAAACTAGGAACGGGGGAATTTAAACTAGGAACGGGGAAATTTAAACTAGGAACGGGGAAATTTAAACTAGGAACGGGGAAATTCATACTAGGAACGGGGAAATTCATACTAGGAACGGGGAAATTACTGTTACTAACGGGAAATTTATTGTCAGCGAAATTATTACTGCTGACGGGGAAATTATTGCTAGGGATGGAGGGATTTAATGCTAAGGACTGGGAGATTATTGCATTTAACGGGGAAATTCGTGCTAGTAGCGGGGAACTTATTGCTAGTAATGGAAAACGTATTGTGTACGGAGAAATTATTGCTAAGGACGAGAAATTAATTCTAGTAACGGGGAAATCAATGCTAAGGGAAAGTAATACTGGCAATACGGAATTCAGTGGTGGTTTTCAGGTCTGGTTTAATGGTATTTCAGGCTTTATCTATGTTCCAAAATATCAGAATTTTTGGATCGAGTATTTTTTAAAGAAATTCTTCAACGGGCTAAATTGCAGCTACAAACTATATTAGATGCCTTAATTCGTCGGCTTAGAAAACCTCGACATCTGAACAATGTGGACTTAAGCACTGCTCTCCAGGACCCAAAATTAGAGGTTTGAGAAGGATAATTTGTCAGTCTTTGGGGGAGATAAGTTGTTCATACAGGATGGCAGAAAAGAAAAAAATATATATTGTTTTAGAGAGTTTAAGATCAGGGGAATTATTTTTCCGATGTGTGTGTGTGTGTGTGTGTGTGTGTGTGTGTGTGTGTGTGTGTGTGTGTGTGTGTGTGTGTGATTCTAATGGAGTAATATTTCAATAGGGAAATATTCTGAGGGGGTAACATTCTTCTACGGTGATATTCTAATGAGGCAGTGCTATAACAGGACAATATTGTAATCTGATCATATTCTAGTGAAGTGGTATTCTTATGAGGCAAACATCCCGTTTAGCCCTGGGTCTGGAAGCCCTCCTGTCCAGCTCTGGGTCTGGAAGCCCTCCTATTCAGCTCTGGGTCTGGAAGCTCTTCTGTCCAGCTCTGGGTCTGGAAGCCCTTCAGTCCAGACCTAGGTCTGGAAGCCCTCTTGTCCAGCTCTGGGTCTGGAAGCCCTCCTATTCAGCTCTGGGTCTGGAAGCTCTTCTGTCCAGCTCTGGGTCTGGAAGCCCTTCAGTCCAGACCTAGGTCTGGAAGCCCTCCTGTCCATCCCTGGGTCTGGAAGCCCTCCTGTCCAGCCCTGTGTCTGGAAGCCTTCCTGTCCAGCTTTGGGTCTGGAAGCCCTCCTGTTCAGCCCTGGGTCTGGAAGCCCTCCTGTCCAGCTCTGGGTCTGGAGGCCCTCCTGTCCATCCCTGGGTCTGGAGGCCCTCCTGTCCAGCTTTGGGTCTGGAAGCCCTCCTTTCCAGTCCTAGGTCTGGAAGCCCTCCTGTCCAGCTATGGGTCTGGAGGCCCTCCTGTCCATCCCTGGGTCTGGAGGCCCTCCTGTCCAGCTTTGGGTCTGGAAGCCCTCCTGTCCAGCTCTGAGTCTGGAGGCCCTCCTGTCCAGCCCTGGGTCTGGAGGCCCTCCTGTCCAGCTCTGGGTCTGGAAGCCCTTCAGTCCAGACCTAGGTCTGGAAGCCCTCCTGTCTAGCCCTGAGTCTGGAAACCCTCCCGTTCAGCCCTCGCCTTTCCCATCTCTCTGCAACACCATCTTCAGGACCGCTCTTCCAGTACCTGGTTCTGGACCCTCGACCATCACAAGCCTGGAATTGTCTCTCTCTTATTGAAATTCTGCAACAGTTGCTGTCGCCACCAGAGGACCACGCCACATGACACGCTCAAGGCAGCCCACTTTATTAAGGTCCGTGGCTGCTGCAGGATACGGTGGAATCACTTAAGGCTTGAAGTCTCTCAAGGGTTGAAAACAGTTACAACTTAAAAACCAAATCTATAAAATCTGATATATTTTATCTTTTGTTTACTCGATTTCTTCTGAAAGCGAATTTCATCTTAGGCCTTTAACGAGCCATACCGTCGGGAACAAGCAAGATGAGGCCATTCTTCATTAGTTCCCGACGTCACCTCGCTTAGGGTAGGTGAGGAAACTGGGAGGAAAAAGAGAAAATGAGGTAAATCAACTTTGATAATCTAAAAAGATAAGATTGAAATGATATGAGAGTAGATATAACAAAGATAAGATTGAAATTATATGAGAGTAGATATAACAAAGATAAGATTGAAATGATATGAGAGTAGATATAACAAAGATAAGATTGAAATTATATGAGAGTAGATATAACAAAGATAAGATTGAAATGATATGAGAGTAAATATAACAAAGATAAGATTGAAATGATATGAGAGTAAATATAACAAAGATAAGATTGAAATGATATGAGAGTAAATATAACAAAGATAAGAGAGATAATGATATAAAAGTAATTAAAAGAACTAAGACAAGTCAAATAAAAGAAAATTAAAAGATAAGATAGAAAATCGATAAGGTATAAAAAAAGATAAGCTAGAAATGTTAGAAAACTAAAGATAAGACATATAAACATAACAGTGAATGAAAGTTAATAGATAGATAAAACGCAAAAGCAGATAAGATAAGAATTGAATGTAATTTGCGTCAAATATGATAAAGAAAAATCGTTACGATGGTTAAATAGAAAATAAAAATGAGGATAAATGAGATCGACACAGGATGATAAACACACATGATGGATGGTAAGTGAGGCACAAAGCAAATTCACTTTTCATCAGGAGTTTATCAACGTGATTAATAGCCTTTGCCAGCAGGTGCAGGCTCTACCCCCGTCACACGGGGTGTGGGCGTGTGTATGTAAAATTCTCTCCCCGAGAACACACACACACACACACACACACACACACACACACACACACACATCCACCACCACCACAACATGAGACAAACACACCTCACTACGTCAAGGCACAAACAACTTCTTCATCCTCACATCCAAAAGAACTTCAACTTCGCCGTTTTCTTCGGATATATCTCTATTTTTTTTCTCATTCCCAGGACTT
>NC_092252.1:16974611-17074611 GCF_036320965.1 Panulirus ornatus | reverse complement strand
CTGCAGTTTCTCACATGAATCAGCCACCAGCGCTGTATCATCAGCGAACAACAACTGACTCACTTCCCAAGCTCTCTCATTCCCAACAGACTTCATACTTGCCCCTCTTTCCAAAACTCTTGCATTCACCTCCCTAACAACCCCATCCATAAACATATATATATATATATATATATATATATATATATATATATATATATATATATATATATATATATATATATATATATATATATATATATATATATATATATATATATATAGATAGATAGATAGATAGATAGATAGAGAGAGAGAGAGAGAGAGAGAGAGAGAGAGAGAGAGAGAGAGAGAGAGAGAGAGAGAGAGAGAGAGAGAGAGAGAGAGAGAGAGAGAGAGAGAGAGAGAGAGAGAGAGAGAGAGAGAGAGAGAGAGAGAGAGAGAGAGAGAGAGAGAGAGAGAGAGAGATTTAGTTATACGACTGGATTTAATGGCTTTTTTTCGAGCATGCCACGCAGGCCATGATTGCCCTGGGATGGCTCGTGGTAAACAAGGGGGAAGGTAAACCAGAAGGGGAAGTAAACCCCAAAAGGGATGAGAATCACATGGAGGAGGTAAACCGCAGAAGGGAGGTAAATCACATGGAGGAAGTAAACCACTGAAGGGAGGAAAAGGACATGGAGATATACCATAGAAGTGTGGTAAACCATGACGCGAAGTGAGCTACAAAGAAAGGTAAACCCCAAGGAGAGGTATACCACTAGGAGAGGGAAACCAAGTAGATAAACTACGAAGGATATGTAATAGCAATGAGGATAAGGCTCAGTGGAGGTAAACTACAAGCATGAAAGGAAATCCCAAAGGAAATAAACCACGTAAAGAGGTAAACCACAAGGTGAAAACAAAC
This sequence comes from Panulirus ornatus, assembly GCF_036320965.1. Taxonomy (NCBI): domain Eukaryota; kingdom Metazoa; phylum Arthropoda; class Malacostraca; order Decapoda; family Palinuridae; genus Panulirus; species Panulirus ornatus. The sequence goes on along the minus strand of NC_092252.1, from coordinate 17,073,725 downwards.
CACAAAAGGAAACTAAGCCAGAGGAGGGAGATAAACCATGAGTAATGGTAAACTAAGAGAAGGATAACCCATTAAGGTGGGTATACCACAAGAAGGTGGAGGTAAACCACAAGGGGAGGGGGTATGCAACGAAAGAAGGGTACAACTACAAGGGGAGGTATACCACAATTGGAGGTTACCCACAAGGGGAGATGAACGACAAGGGGAGGTAAACCATAAGGAGAAGTAAACCCCAGGGGAGGTAAACCAAAGAGGGAAGATAAGTCACAAAGGAAAGGTAAACCACAACGGGAGGTAGACCAAAAATGGGGTAAACCATACAGGAGGTAAAGCAAGAGAAGTAAACAAAAATCGATGCAAACCTCATGGAGAAATAAAAAAAAGGAAAGGTTTATCCCAAGGAAGAGGTTAGCCACAAGGGGATGTAAACCAAAAATATAGATAAAACATAAGAGGAGGTGAACCAAAAGGAGAGTTAAATCATAATGGTAAGTAAACCCAAAGGATAAGTATAACACAAAGGCAAATAAAACCATGGGTGGATATAAATCACGCGGGAAGGTAAATCACAAAGGGAGGTAAACCAAAAGAGGAGGTAAACTACGAGGGGAGGTAAACCACAAGGAAGGTAAATCAAAAGGGGAGGTAAACCACAAGGGGAGGTAAACCAAAAGGGGAGGTAAACCACGAGGGGTGGTAAACCACCGGACGAGGTAAACCACAAAGCATGGTAAACCACAAAGAAAAGTATTCATAAGGCGAGGCAAACTACTGCAGTGTAGAGGAGCGAAATACCTGCATGAAAGCCATTGACATTGCCAGCACATCACCTTCTGATGCTGGAGTCTCTCTCTCTCTCTCTCTCTCTCTCTCTCTCTCTCTCTCTCTCTCTCTCTCTCTCTCTCTCTCTCTCTCTCTCTCTCTCTCTCTCTCTCTCTCTCTCTCTCTCTCTCTCTCTCTCTTTGTTCTCCACCTTCCTACGCTATCGCTTCGATCCTTATCTATAATCACTTCATTATCCTATTTAATCCATTAAGGTGGTTATTCATTTACCCTTATTTATTCTTTTTTTTTTTTTTATTCTAGTTGAAGGCTTCCTTCACGAACAAAACCCTACATCAAGGCCGAGTCTTAATTGAAATATAGAGATGTTAGTAAAAGGGAGAGAGAAGAGACGAGGGAAAGTATTTACGAATTTTGGGGAAAGTGAAAAACGGCGTCTTTTAAAAAGTGTCAGGCCATAGCTGTTGTGAAAGACATGAGAGGGAGTAGAGTTCCAGGACTTCGAGGTGTAGGGAAAGAAAACAGTTATTCAAGCGGCCCACCCTTACGTTGCCGACGGCCACACTGTATTCATGTGACGCAGCAGCTTGCCGAGTATTGTGCAGATCTATCTCGAGGCAGGGGGGTACACAGGCAGCCCGCTCTCGGGAGGTTAAAAAAAAAGACACATCCATTGCCCCAACCCATTCCCCATGTTTCACCTCAGTTTTCTCTGCCACTATCCTTAACACCATCATCCCTATATACGTACAGACAACATCACTACCCTTGTATACAGACAAACATCACCAGCCTTACATATACAGACATAACCCCCTCCACTACACAGACACACCCTCCATTACAGCTCCACCACACCTCACCAACACCACGACCACTACACAACCTCTCACACAAAGCACCTTTCGCCTCGGGTGACGAACAGATGATAAACATATGCAACACAATTTCTATAGTATTTACGGTGACTGAAACACATAGCGGTCCATAAAAGGCCCATAAATACAAAACATAAATTCCTGTAAATACTAACCAGTGAGGTCTGTGATTTTGCACCATAGAAGCTTGTAAATGTGCAACAGAAACGATTGTAAATGCTGTGTTACAAAGGAGGATGACATAATTTGGCTTTAATATACACGTCTTTCCCGTGTGGCCATAACTCACGACAACATGGCTCTATTGCATCATTGTATATCATTATATATTTCAGTTCATACCATATTTTGCCACGAAAACATTACAGTCTTTATACTATGTGCATACCGGTATCTATCTGTCTATCTATATCTATCTATCTATCTATCTATCTATCTATCTATCTATCTATCTATATATATATATATATATATATATATATATATATATATATATATATATATATATATATATATATATATATATATACTCCTATGAGTCCACGGGGAAAATGAAACACGATAATTTCCCAAGTGCACTTTCGTGTAATATTCACATCATCAGGGGAGACACAAGAGAGAAATATAACAGACAGTTGATATACAACGAAGAGACGTAGCTAGGAAGCCATTTGGTAAACGTGCGATTGTTCATGACAGACAACGAGCGTATCATAAACTTATTATGTGGACAAGATGGTGAATTGTTTACAAATTCTATCAACAATAAGGTTATCCAATTTGTATATACCATCACTAATATTAAGATTTCAGTTCTTTGTGTATTCAATGATAGAAAATTCAATGATATTTCTCGTGGTACTAGAGTTAGAGTTAATAACTGAGATGGCATTACTCCAGTCAATAAATGATCATAGTTTTTAACGTGATTAAACAAGGCATTTGATTCTTGTTCGTTCTTATACTATATTTATGTTGCTTAAGTCTAACAGAAAGATCCTTACCAGTCTGCCCAATTTCTACATGGCACTTTATAGATGCACCCGGAAGAATTTTCTGGTGAGTTCCTGATTAAGATTTTCTTTATAGTATTATTGTTGCTGAAAGCAACATTTACATTAGAGGATTTAAATGTCACGAGAAATATCATTGAATCTTTTATTATCAAATACACAAAGAATTATAATCTTAATATTAGTGATGGTCTATACAAATTGGATAACTTTATTGTTGATAAAATTTGTAAACAATTCACCTTCTAGTCCACATGATAAGTTTATGATACGCTCGTTGTCTGTCTTGGACAATCGCATGTTTACCAAATGGCGTCCTAGGTACGTCTCTTCGTTGTATGTCAACTGTCTGTTATATTTCTCTCTTGTGTCTCCCCTGATGATGTGATTATTACACGAAAGTGCACTTGGGAACTTATCGTGTTCCATTTTTCCCGTGGACTCATAGGAATACACTTGATCACCCGCAAAATTGTGATCCTTTCCAATATAATGGGAGGGAGCGGGGGCTGGAAATCCTTCCCTCCAGTTTTACTTACCCAAAAGAAGGAACAGAGACACGTCTTGGGCAATCAAGTGTTTACCAAATGGCGTCCTAGCTACGTCTCTTCGTTGTATATCAGCTGACTTATATTTCTTTCTTGTATCTCCCCTGATGATGTGATTATTACACGACAGTGCACTTGGGAACTTATCGTTTCATTTTCCCCGTGGACCTATAGGAATATATATATATATATATATATATATATATATATATATATATATATATATATATATATATATATATATATATATATATATATATATATATACATATATATATATATATATATATATATATATATATATATATATATATATATATATATATATATATATATATATGTATAGACATATATATATATATATATATACATATATATATATATATATATATATATATATATATATATATATATATATATATATATATATATATATATATATATATGTATAGAATACTTCCCACGTATTCCTGCGTGTCGTAGAAGGCGACTAAAAGGGGAGGGAGCGGGTGGCTGGAAATCCTCCCCTCTCGTTTTTTGTTTTTTTTTTAATTTTCCAAAAGACGGAAAAGAGAAGGGGGCCAGGTAAGGATATTCCCTCAAAGGCCCAGTCCCCTGTTCCTAACGCTACCTTGCTAATGCGGGAAATGGCGAATAGTATGAAAGAAAATATATATATTGGAAATGATCACAATTTTGCGCGTGATCAAGTATATTCTTAAGAGTCCACGGGAAAATGAAACATGATAAGTTCCCAAGTGCACTTTCGTGTAATAATCACATCATCAGGGGAGACACAAGAGAGAAATATAACAGTCAGTTGATATACAACGAAGAGACGTAGCTAGGACGCCATATACAATCGCATGTTTACCGTATGGCGTCCTAGCTACGTCTTTTCGTTGTATATCAACTGACTGTTATATTTCTTTCTTGTGTCTTCCCTTGATGATGTCATTATCATTGTATATATATATATATATATATATATATATATATATATATATATATATATATATATATATATATATATATATATATATATATGTATATGAGAGAGAGAGAGAGAGAGAGAGAGAGAGAGAGAGAGAGAGAGAGAGAGAGAGAGAGAGAGAGAGAGAGAGAGAGAGAGAGAGAGAGAGAGAGAGAGAACTGCCATTGAATGTTGTAACCAGTTTCACAGCAGAATCAAATCATCTGGGGTCTTCAGCGTCAGGAGAGCGTCAGGAGGGTGTCAGGAGGATGTCAGGAGGGCTTCAGGGCAGCCGTCACGGGGAGATGTCAGGACCTGTCAGTGAGGGTACCAGCAGGTGTCAGAGAGGTTGTCAGGCGGTGTCAGGAAGGCTACATCAGGAGGTCTCTGGAGGGCTGACATGCACGTTGTCAAATGTGAGAAATGGTGCCACGGATTCAGTGAGGGAAGTCTTAGGTTGTCAAGGGTTACGGGTGAGGGAGGGTGTCAAAAGGTGTCAAGGAGGGTGTCAGGGAGGTTCTGAAGGAAGGTTTGAGGATGAGCGAGAAGGAGTTGTCAAGGAGGAAGGTGTCAAGTGCGCTTCGGGGAGACGTTGAGAAAGGTGTCAGAGGTGGTGCCAGGCGGGTGTTAAGAAGGTCTTCAGGTTGGGTATCAAGGGGGTGTCAGGGAGAGTGTTAAGCGAAGGGCGTTAAAGATGACAGGTGCCAAATGTATCAGGCGTCAAGTATCAGGGATCACTCAAAATATGAGTATGAATACCAGTGAAGGTGTCAGGGAAGCGCTCGCAGAGTATCAGGAAAAGTTTCATGGTAGCTTCACAGGAAAGTATGAGGCAAGTATCAGGTAGAGTATCAGGAAAGATTGGTGCTGGAAGGGAGAGTTATCGATAAGGTATTAGAGAAGTATAAGGTAGATATGAGGGTATTTGGTGGTTGGATGGTGTCAACAAGGTATCAGGCAGGTATTAGGGGGTCGTATTAGGCAGGCAAGATGATGTATCACAACACATACGGAACACAGACTTATAATGTCAGGAAGACCTTGTCTCAATGTCTGGAAGATAAAAACACAGTCCTATAATGTCTTGCTTTCAACGTATGAAAAGATAAAATAAAAAGTCTCAACTGTTTATGCAGCTTCCAAACGCCTTTTGTGATCTCTACCAGGCATGCAATCTTATGTCAGGCACTTATCTAAACCTCTTCATCACTAAATTGCTATTATCTTTAACTCCTAGTAATCCTCCTAAACTCAAACAATAATACTTTCGTATTATCTTTATCACGTTATCTTTTGTGTGTGACTTTTTAATCTGAATTTCACTCACCATGTCATCTTCCAGGGTAGAATTTCTCACATTTGCAGACACGATCTTTGGCTTCTTCGCCAACCAGTCTCGTTCTCCTCCCTCAGGAACTCGTAAATTTCTTTTTCGGATGGGCAGCACCAGAGAGCCTTCCTCCTCTGACTTAAGAGGGCGGGAGTATTTGCGAGAAAAGCCAGAGTTATCAATCACCTTCGAGTCACTGAGGAGTTTCGCAAGCCCACAATGACTGATACACAATTTGACTCACCAGGAGTGGATTCATATATGAACCAAAAAATACTGTCTGATCGAAAGCAATGAGTGAGTTAACACAGCTCGTGTTGAAGCACCAACAGAGAATTAGGTTTAAGGATTGTAAATGTTATGTGGATGATGGCGAAAACGATACACCGGATATGAAGGCAAACGTTCTTCAGTCCCCGGCGAGGGTGGGAGAGCGGAGCGAGGTACAGCACGGTAATATACAACCTCTTCGTGGCAGGGCCGGAGCACCACTGGCTGCCTCGAAGCCCCGAGTCCCGGATAGTCTTGCATCCGTTTTCTGTTGGCCGTATTTGCAGTATTTTCCTCCCGTTCTACGCTATTAACCTCATACAACGAGAAGAAAGAGAGAGAAGAGAAGTGGAGAGAGAGAGAGAGAGAGAGAGAGGAGAGAGAGAGAGAGAGAGAGAGAGAGAGAGAGAGAGAGATTCATTTTGCTACTGCTGTCATACGATCGGGGGAAAAAAACACTTTTCGTTGTATCGAACATCCAGGAACATCTGAGGCGACAGCGAGTTCGTCCAGATGAGGTGGAAGAGCAGGAGGTGCTCAGGGGACGCCCAGCAGTGCATCTCAATGGACCGATAAGGTAAACAGTACACGGGGAAGTGTCAATGTAGGGGAGATAGTGGGGTCGTGGTGTGTGTTATTGTGGTGGCGGATGCGCCAGTGTTTTCCTGTGGTGGTGGTGGTAAAGGGTGTGTTTTTGTTTGGTGATGATGGTCTTTTGTGTTTTTTGGCGCTTTTTTTTCCTCTCTTTTTTGTGTGTGCGTGTTTGTACGTATACGAACAAACATAGGAGTAAAGACATAGTATATATACACTTACTTACCATTGCCCACGTAGCGAGGTAGCGACAGGAACAGTCGAAATACCGCTTCATTTGCTCACATCCACTCTCTAACTGTCTAGTTTAGTGCTCCGACACCAGAGCCCTCTAACCACCACAGTCAAGCTCCAAAGACCTTTCTGTGGTTTCCCCTGACCACTTCATATGCAAATGGTTCGGCCCATTGACAGTACGTCGCCTTCTGAATACCACATCGCTCCAATTCGTTCTATGCCGTGCATGCCTCACACCCTCTTGGATGTTCAGGCCACATTAGCCCCATTCACTCTATCCATCCATCTCCACTTCAGTCTCTTCCCCTCTCCTCGCCCATTGTTCCACACACGTCTGACATGTATACCCTTTTAGCCAACAAACTTATTCGTTTCTTAAGGGAACATTCACTCTTGTTCCTTCGCCTTTACACACTAGCACTATGTAGGCACTCCGGCAATCCTCAGACCCCTTACCTTGAGCCACACATACGGTGGAAATTCTAGCAAACCAGTCGACAACACTGTCACCTTTTCTTTTCTTTTCTTTTTGAAGAATGCGACTGCGGCCCCATCTAGTTCAGCCGCTATGCCATAGTTTATCTTACGAAAGGCTTTTACCACCTCTTCTCTTTTCAACACACCACTTACCATGACTCTCGCGCCCCAAGTACCTCCATCTTCCAAACACCCGACACCTGGCTCTTTATTATCTAATACATTCTATAATTCTTCAAAAAAACTCACTCCATCTCCTCTGCACCTCATCTTTGCCGTTTACTATTTCCTCATCAGCTCCACTCACTGATTCTACCATTCGTTCTCTAGTTCTCCTTACACAATTCACTTCTTTCGAAAAATGTTCTATTCTTTTCCTGAAGTTTGCCGATACTAAATCACCACTTCGCTTATTTCCCTTGTTTATCCGCCTCTGTACCTTCGTCTTGACTTCTTGTCGCTTTCTTTTGTACAACCCCCAATCACTCGCGCTCCTTCCCTGCAGGTAACGCCATTACAATTCTCCCTTTCACGAGGACTTTAACTTCATCTCCCCATTCGCTACCATTTCTAATCTGCCCAACTCCCACCTTTCACATGTCATACACTTCTCTCGCACATGTTAACACTTCTTTCCCAAATACTCTCCATTCCTCACCCGCTCTCCTAGTTTCGTTCACTCTCAACCCATCGCCATTCTTCACCCTATATATACATCCCGGTGTCGCTCCACACACAAGCCTATATATTCCCCAAGCTCACTCATTCAGTCACTCATTCCCCTCACACAGGTATTACCGGACTCTGCCTGCTGCTTGTTGCTACGCCGTGAGTGAAGAAGGGTCACCTCTGGTTAGGCGGTGCCATCGTCCACTGACGAGTGGGAGTCCATGTCTCGTCGTGGAACTTTACGCACCACAAGGGTCCAATACTCCCCTGCTTCTGATCGTAGCTCGGCCTTGTAGTAGCCTACAGGACCTCCAGAGAGAAGAAGGGAGGAGGAGAAGGAGGAGGAGGAGGAGGTTGTATGATATGTGCGACATCACACGATAAGGATGACACACATGTGTAGTGCCAAGTGCTTCTTCGCTTCTATCAAGCAGATGCGTTTTCCTCACTCTTAGAGATTCATTATCAAAAGACTTAAGCTAGGTATATGGACGATTATATCATATATTATATCATATATCATATATATTATATATTATATATCATATATTTCTCTTCAGTATCTGACGTGGGGCAAATATGCTCCGGGAGTCTATCATGCAGTATTGCCAACAATATGCTCCGAGGATCCATCATGCAGCATCGCCAACAATATGTTCCAGGGATCCATCATGCAGCATCGCCATCGGTGGCTGGGGACGGGTTCAGCTGACCCGATACAATCGATGACCATCAGTGTACTGTGATGACCTCCCACTGTGTGTGTGTGTGTGTGTGTGTGTGTGTGTGTGTGTGTGTGTTACAGGGAAAGAGTTTTTTACACCCGTGTTACCTAGTCTCTTAACCTTGTATATATGTATCGTGTCTTTATACGCGTGCAAACACACTAAAACACACACACACACACACACACACACACACACACGCCAGCCTAATCAGGTTACCCATTCATCGACCAGCTTAGAGGTAAGGAAGAACACTTATGGTTGGAAGTGGGCCGACTGCCACACCGAAGATTCGAACTCCTGTGGGGCCAACTCCGGGTTGGTCCGTGCTTATTCATGGTCAGTAACGCTAACCATTACGACACCGAGGCCCGTGTGTGTGTGTGTGTGTGTGTGTGTGTGTGTGTGTGTGTGTGTGTGTGTGTGTGTGTGTGTGTGTGTGTGTATGTGTGCAATCACCTCTTTGTGACTATGAATTTGCATGGTGCAAGTCTGGCGTATTGTACTCGTGGCTCCCCCTTCGGCTCTCGAACTATACTTACCATCAGTCAATTAATTTCTGCCCAGGACGACACTACTCCAAGCGACAAACATTAGGCTACAATTGACGACCAAGAAAGACTTCTCGTCTCTCCTTCTTGTTGGATTGAAAGCATTTGTCTCATCGGAAACCTCCTGTTTCAAGGCACAAGTGTATACCAGAATCAACAAATACATTGGTAAAGCTCCACATCATTTGAAAAGAAAATAAAACATTTACACTTGATTTTATGTACATTCTTCTTTCTATGATCTTCAGGTATGACACAAACCACTGTGGAAGTTCCAGATCGTAACAGGAAACTTTAATGACCTTCAGTGGAACTCTATGATGCATATCTCCAAACCCATCAACCACTAGTTAAAGAAATCCCCTTTCCTTTTAACTAGTTCCACCTTGAATGAATATCTTCCCAAGTGACGATTACCATAGGTATCAATGACGTATTAATGACGTATCTTTACCGTCAATTCAGTTTATGATATTTCCTGAGGGTTGTACGTCGGTGTCATGAGCCACAAGCAACAGGGTCCCTTGTCACAGGCCAGAGGCTCCCTCGTCACAAGCTAGAGGTCCCTCGTCACAAGCCAGAGGTCACTCGTCACAAGCCAGAGGTCCCTCGTCACAAGCCAGAGATCCCTCGTCACAAGCAAGAGGTCCCTCGTCACAAGCAAGAGGTCCCTCGTCACAAGCCAGAGATCCAACGTTACAAGCCAGTTTTCCCTCGTTACAAGCCAGAGGTCCCTCAACTCATCGTGTCCAGCGGGCTGACAGTCTGGACAAGGGGGAGTTGTGATCCACAGTCTTCAGTAGCCCAGTTACACTCACGACTGGCATTACTGACTGGCGCCTCCGTAGGTCACACATAAAGATTTCACATGTTACCTCTCGAAGTCTCATGTTTTATCTTTCTTATCTCACATCTCACACCACACTAACCTCCCTTCTCCTCTGAACACTCCCATTGCCACAAACAGCCGAGAATAGACCCATTTTTCTGTTCCTGTTTGCATTTCTTTGACGTCGCATCTAAGAGATTCCAATCTCCTCTCACTGGGGACAATATTTATAGCAAAAATAGTATATCTGTGTCACATAACTGTGAACCATTTCTATGTATCTAACTGTCTCTATGTCGATCAACTAGTGGGTCAAAGACTGAACGAGGCATATGATTGGTGCATTAGCCTATCAATCATTGACTTGGTTTAGTGTAACTGACTTTCTTGCTGTCAACATATGAAGCACTTCACATGTCGAATGGTCGATGGATTAGGTCATGTGCAGGTGACTGTCAGACAGTCAATGACCAATAAGTTCTATTAATTGTCAAGCAATGAATATGAAATTGATTCACAACTGCCAGGCAGTCAATATACGAATCACCCAATATGTCAAACAGTAAAAATCCTAGCTTAGTAACCTGTCAAACATTGAACAAATTAGCGCCATAACCTGTCAAGCAGTCAGCGAATCAATCAATCTCTCTATCTATCTACCTGTATATATATATATATATATATATATATATATATATATATATATATATATATATATATATATAGAGAGAGAGAGAGAGAGAGAGAGAGAGAGAGAGTTGTGCGCAGGAGGATGGAGGTGCTGGAAATGAGATGTTTGAGGACAATGTGTGGTGTGAGGTGGTTTGATCGAGTGAGTAACGTAAGGGTAAGAGAGATGTGTGGAAATAAAAAGAGCGTGGTTGAGAGAGCAGAAGAGGGTGTTTTGAAGTGGTTTGGGCACATGGAGAGAATGAGTGAGGAAAGATTGACCAAGAGGATATATGTGTCGGAGGTGGAGGGAACGAGGAGAAGAGGGAGACCAAATTGGAGGTGGAAAGATGGAGTGAAAAAGATTTTGTGTGATCGGGGCCTGAGCATGCAGGAGGGTGAAAGGAGGGCAAGGAATAGAGTGAATTGGAGCGATGTGGTATACCGGGGTTGACGTGCTGTCAGTGGATTGAATCAAGGCATGTGAAGCGTCTGGGGTAAACCATGGAAAGCTGTGTAGGTATGTATATTTGCGTGTGTGGACGTATGTATATACATGTGTATGGGGCGGGGTCTGGGCCATTTCTTTCGTCTGTTTCCTTGCGCTACCTCGCAAACGCGGGAGACAGCGACAAAGTATAATAATAAATAATATAATATATATATATATATATATATATATAGGGGAGAAAGAACACTTCCCACGTATTCCCTGCGTGTTGTGGAAGGCGACTAAAAGGGGTGGGAGAGAGGGGGCTGGAAATCCTCCCCTCCACCTTTAGGTTTCTAAAGGAAAGAACAGAGAAGGGGGCCAAGTAAGGAGTCTCGCATAAGGCTTTGTCATTTGTTCTTGAACGTTAACGCGGGAAAATGGCGAACGTATGAATATATATATATATATATATATATATATATATATATATATATATATATATATATATATATATATATATATATATATATATATAGCGCTACCTCGCACACATGAGGGGGAAGGGGGTTATAATACCATGTGTGGCGAGGTGGCGATGGGAATAGATAAAGGCAGACAGTATGAATTATGTGCATGTGTATATATGTATGTAGGTATGTATATTTGCGTGTGTGGACGTGTATGTATATACATGTGTATGTGGGCGGGTTGGGCCATTCTTTCGTCTGTTTCCTTGCGCTACCTCGCTTACGCGGGAGAAGGCGACAAAGCAAAATAAATAAATAGAATAAATAATATATATATATATATATATATATATATATATATATATATATATATATATATATATATATATATATATATATATATATATATACATACATACATACATAACTTGCAAACCCATATAGTCATATACAGTTCAAAACAAGGCCCAGCTGCCTGCCTCTAACATAACGTAAAAGAACGTTATTCAAGGGATATTTCACAAACTGGAACACAATTGTTCCCTGGCAATATTGTACGCCAGCCTTTATGAACGCCGACGGTTTTATTCCACCGTGATGGGTTATGCTGAAGTTTTTTATACATATATATTTATATACACATTTTTGTTTTAGGTCCTCTAACATTTCGGAATGGCAACTGAATGTCAAAATAGCACCGTTATGAAGTACCTTGCACTTTGCCATGATACCCTCCCCAAAAACGTATGTAAATAGACATAGTGATGGGTTGGGAGTATGTGTGTGTGTGTGTGTGTATGTGTGGAGGGATGTAGGTGTGTGTGGGGATGGGGGGGTGGGGTGTTTATTGGAGGCTTCAACAGCCTGAGCGAATTTGTAAGAATCGCTGACCTTATGATGGTATTGTGTTACGTTCCATTCCTGTCGCTTCTTGACGGTGTGGTACAGGAAGGTCAGGTGACATCATCTTTGGTGATATATCCTCGTGTTCGACGCTGTGGTCCCTTGATGACGTCGTGATATTTGGGATCTATAAACGTCTATAGAATTCTATGTATATCTATAGAGTTCTATCTATGATATGTGATGGACACATGGTATAGACGTCCACGATTTATCTTTTGTCTTTCTTTGGGACGCCTCGACCTGGGACGCCTCGACCCATGACCTCTGTCATGCTTCATAGAAAGACACATCCTCACTGCTGCACGATACTGTCTTGGCCACCCAGGGCCGTCCGTGCTGTTGCATGATGCCCTCATGGCCACACAGGGCCGTCCGTGCTGCTGCATGATACTGTCTTGGCCACACAAGGCCGTCCGTGCTGTTGCATGATGTTGTCATGGCCACCCAAGGCCGTCCGTGCTGTTGCATGATGCTCACATGGCCACACAAGGCCGTCCGTGCTGTTGCATGATGCTCTCATGGCCACCCAAGGCCGTCCGTGCTGTTGCATGATGTTCTCATGGCCACACAAGGCCGTCCGTGCTGTTGCATGGCCACACAGGGCCCGGCTACTCTGCGCATGATGCGTTCGTGGTTACCCAGGGCCAGACGCATAGCTGCATGATGGTCTGGTGGCCATCTCGAGGGCCATCCTCCTGCATAACACTCTAGCTGACATTAACACATCTACTGTACACAGGACTACCATTACACACACCGTAGTTACGTATTAGTGTGGCAGTTGGAAGTCCACACTTCGCTGGTCATTATTCTGTAAATACTGACCTGAAGTGCTATGAAGCATTGGATTAAAAGGGATGTTCAGTGCTCTATATACGCCCCCAATCAAGGCAGTCTCATTAACGCTATATATATATATATATATATATATATATATATATATATATATATATATATATATATATTATATATATATATATATATATATATTGATATCATAGCCCGAGCTAGGTAGCCATTTTATCGACCAACTCCTATAGGTACATGAACAGCTGGATTGACTGTGGACCAACTGCCCCAATAAGGATTCGAACCTATGTGCTCGACCCTGGGAGGCCCGTGAATGCGTTACGGTCAGGAACGCTAACCACTACACTATTGAGGTCCATATTCACCCTTGTATATGCCAAAGAACTTTGCATAAACTCCAGTTTGAAATCTGGTAGTGTTTAAAAAAAACGGGAAGTCAATAATCAGATCATCTATAGGCTCTGGTGATTAATAGGTTGTGAAAGGTGATTATAACGTTATGATATCACTACGTCATCACATGGGTTTAAGGTAAAGTACTTTGACATATTACCTTGGTAAACAGTCTAATTAACTCGGTAGCCTAAACAACAAATACCATTGGTTAAGAAAACTATCTACAACTATCTACCACTTTCACCAATCACAACTGAAAACGATCAGCGAAGATTACTCGGTGATTTCTACCCCTAAGTGTTGATCAAGGTTATATTAAGGCTTCCAAACTGCATCATTTAATAGCTTGATAAGGTGATATTCCTGAGAACTTACAGGCATCTGTGGCCCGTAAATACCAGCGTCATTGCTGTAATGGCGTGTATATTGGGAAATCAAAACGCTAGTTAAAGGTATGCAACTTGAATGTCCAATTGGACTGACATGGGCAATTAGGTGAACCATTGGATAGTGCTATTAGTACGCATGCGCAGGGTGCCGACCAGCTTATACACCAGAGACGAACGTTCATATACAATCAAACATCTTGTGATTCTAAAGTAAGTTGTCTTGATTCCACTAACTCATAAACACTATGAATTCTTATGACATTTAGAGATATTGTTTTGTCACTGTGTACATTATAATATTTAGGAATTGTGTTTTATGATCTTATATTCATATATGTCACTATCTGTTTGGTTATTACGTAAGGATCATTCTTGTGGGGGATGTCTCTGTTCTAAGCATCACGTCTTATTATGTATTTGAGTTGATTGATGCCTTCAATTGATTTATTACAGTCATTTCAGTGACGTGAGTTCTGACACAATATATAGTCTTGTTTGGTAGTTTGCCTGATGATGATGATGGGAGAAATGGGGTTTGAAACTGTTGTGAGAAAGTAAACAAGATATTCTAATCGAGTGCTGGCCTCCTTGTTCGCTGTAAAAATCCGCTTCCCAAAGGACAGATCAGTTCCTGATATATATATATATATATATATATATATATATATATATATATATATATATATATATATATATATATATATATATTCTATTTATTTATTTATTTTGTTTTGTCGCTGTCTCCCATGTTAGCGAGGTAGCGCAAGGACACAGACGAAAGAATGGCCCAACCCACCCACATACTCATGTACATACATACACGTCCACACATGCAAATATACATACCTATACGTCTCAACGTATACATATATATACACACACAGACATATACATATATACACATGTACATAATTCATACTGTCTGCCTTTATTCATTCCCATCGCCACCCGCCACACATGAAATAACAACCCCCTCCCCCCGCATGTGCGCAACGTAGCGCTAGAAAAAGACAACAAAGACCACATTCGTTCACACTCAGTCTCTAGCTGTCATGTATAAAGCACTGAAACCACAGCTCCCTTTCCATATCCAGGCCCCACAGAACTTTCCATGGCTTACCCCAGACGCTTCACACGCCCTGGTTCAATCCATTGACAGCACGTCGACTCTGGTGTACCACATCGTTCCAATTCACTCTATTCCTTGCACGCCTTTCACCCTCCTGCATGTTCAGGCCCCGATCACTCAAAATCTTTTTCGCTCCATCTTTCCACCTCCAATTTGGTCTCCCACTCCTCCTCGTTCCCTCCACCTCTGACACATATATCCTCTTGGTCAATCTTTCCTCACTCATTCTCTCCATGTGACCAAACCATTTCAAAATACCCTCATCTGCTCTCTCAACCACACTCTTTTTATTACCACACATCTCTCATACCCTATCATTACTTACTCGATCAAACCACCTCACACCACATTTTGTCCTCAAACATCTCATTTCCAGCACAGTCACCCTCCTCCGCACAACTCTATCTATAGCCCACGCCTTGCAACCATATAACATTGTTGGAACCACTATTCCTTCAAAAATACCCATTTTTGCTTTCCTAGATGATGTTCTCGACTTCCACACATTCTTCAACGCTTCCAGAACTTTCGCCCCCTC
The DNA here is from genome assembly GCF_036320965.1 of Panulirus ornatus. NCBI lineage: Eukaryota > Metazoa > Arthropoda > Malacostraca > Decapoda > Palinuridae > Panulirus > Panulirus ornatus. Next base: position 17,058,111 of record NC_092252.1, on the reverse strand, counting down.
CCCCACCCTACGATTCACTTCCGCTTCCATGGTTCCATCCACTGCCAAATCCACTCCCAGATATCTAAAACAGTTCACTTCCTCCAGTCTTTCTCTATTCAAACTTACCTCCCAATTGACTTGTCCCTCAACCCTACTGTACCTAATAACCTTGCTCTTATTCACATTTACTCTCAGCTTTCTTCTTTCAAACACTTTACCAAACTCAGTCACCAGCTTCTGCAGTTTCTCACATGAAACAGCCACCAGCGCTGTATCATCAGCGAACAACAACTGACTCACTTCCCAAGCTCTCTCATCCACAACAGACTGCATACTTGCCCCTCTTTCCAAAACTCTTGCATTCACTTCCCTAACAACCCCATCCATTGGAGAGAAAGAATACTTCCCACGCATTCTTCACGTGTAGTAGAAGGCAACTAAAGGGGACGGGAGCGGGGGCTGGAAACCCTCCCCTTCTTGTATTTTAGCTTTCTAAGAGGGGAAACAGAAAAAGGAGTCACGCAGGCAGTGCTCATCCTCCTCGAAGGCTTAGATTTTGGTGTTAAATTTGTGTGGATGTAACCAAGATGAGAAAAAAGGAGAGATAGGTAGTATGTTTGAGGAAAGGAACCTGGATGTTTTGGCTCTGAGTGAAACGAAGCTCAAGAGTAAAGGGGAAGAGTGGTTTGGGAATGTTTTGGGAGTAAAGTCAGAGGTTAGTGAGAGGACAAGAGCAAGGGAAGGAGTAACACTACTCCTGAAACAGGAGTGGTGGGAGTATGTGATAGAGTGTAAGAAAGTAAACTCTAGATTGATATGGGTAAAACTGAAAGTGGATGGAGAGAGATGGGTGATTATTGGTGCATATGCACCTGGGCATGAGAAGAAAGATCACGGGAGGCAGGTGTTTTGGGAGCAGCTGAGTGAGTGTGTTAGTAGTTTTGATGCACGAGACCGGGTTATAGTGATGGGTGATTTGAATGCAAAGGTGAGTAATGTGGCAGTTGAGGGAATAATTGGTGTACATGGGGTGTTCAGTGTTGTAAACGGAAATGGTGAAGAGCTTGTAGATTTATGTGCTAAAAAAGAACTGGTGATTAGGAATACCTGGTTTAAAAAGAGGGATATACATAAGTATATGTATGTAAGTAGGAGGGATGGCCAGAGAGCGTTATTGGATTACGTGTTAATTGATAGGCGCGCGAAAGGGAGACTTTTGGATGTTAATGTGCTGAGAGGTGCAACTGGAGGTACGTCTGATCATTATCTTGTGGAGGCGAAGATGAAGATTTGTAGAGGTTTTCAGAAAAGAAGAGAGAATGTTGGGGTGAAGAGAGTGGTGAGAGTAAGTGAGCTTGGGAAGGAGACTTGTGTGAGGAAGTACCAGGAGAGACTGAGTACAGAATGGAAAAAGGTGAGAACAAAGAACGTATGGGGAGTGGGGGAGGAATGGGATGTATTTAGGGAAGCAGTGATGGCTTGCGCAAAAGATGCTTGTGGCATGAGAAGCGTGGGAGGTGGGCAGATTAGAAAGGGTAGTGAGTGGTGGGATGAAGAAGTAAGATTATTAGTGAAAGAGAAGAGAGAGGCATTTGGACGAGTTTTGCAGGGAAATAATGCAAATGAGTGGGAGATGTATAAAAGAAAGAGGCAGGAGGTCAAGAGAAAGGTGCAAGAGGTAAAAAAGAGGGCAAATGAGAGGTGGCGTGAGAGAATATCATCAAATATTAGGAAGAATGAAAAGATGTTTTGGAAGGAGGTAAATAAAGTGCGTAAGACAAGAGAACAAATGGGGACTTAAGTGAAGGGGGCTAATGGGGAGGTGATAACAAGTAGTGGTGATGTGAGGAGATGGAGTGAGTATTTTGAAGGTTTGTTGAATGTATTCGATGATAGAGTGGCAGATATAGGGTGTTATGGTCGAGGTGGTGCGCAAAGTGAGAGGGTGAGGGAGAATGATTTGGTAAACAGAGAAGAGGTAGTAAAAGCTTTGCGGAAGATGAAAGCCGGCAAGGCAGCAGGTTTGGATGGTATTGCAGTGGAATTCATTAAAAAAGGGGGTGACTGTATTATTGACTGGTTGGTAAGGTTATTTAATGTATGTATGACTCATGGTGAGGTGCCTGAGGATTGGCGGAATGCGTGCATAGTGCCATTGTACAAAGGCAAAGGGGATAAGAGTGAGTGCTCAAATTACAGAGGTATAAGTTTGTTGAGTATTCCTGGTAAATTATATGGGAGGGTATTGATTGAGAGGGTGAAGGCATGTACAGAGCATCAGATTGGGGAAGAGCAGTGTGGTTTCAGAAGTGGTAGAGGATGTGTGGATCAGGTGTTTGCTTTGAAGAATGTATGTGAGAAATACTTAGAAAAGCAAATGGATTTGTATGTAGCATTTATGGATCTGGAGAAGGCATATGATAGAGATGATAGAGATGCTCTGTGGAAGGTATTAAGAATATATGGTGTGGGAGGCAAGTTGTTAGAAGCAGTGAAAAGTTTTTATCGAGGATGTAAGGCATGTGTACGTGTAGGAAGAGAGGAAAGTGATTGGTTCTCAGTGAATGTAGGTTTGCGGCAGGGGTGTGTGATGTCTCCATGGTTGTTTAATTTGTTTATGGATGGGGTTGTTAGGGAGGTGAATGCAAGAGTTTTGGAAAGAGGGGCAAGTATGAAGTCTGTTGGAGATGAGAGAGCTTGGGAAGTGAGTCAGTTGTTGTTCGCTGATGATACAGCGCTGGTGGCTGATTCATGTGAGAAACTGCAGAAGCTGGTGACTGAGTTTGGTAAAGTGTGTGAAAGAAGAAAGTTAAGAGTAAATGTGAATAAGAGCAAGGTAATTAGGTACAGTAGGGTTGAGGGTCAAGTCAATTGGGAGGTAAGTTTGAATGGAGAAAAACTGGAGGAAGTAAAGTGTTTTAGATATCTGGGAGTGGATCTGGCAGCGGATGGAACCATGGAAGCGGAAGTGGATCATAGGGTGGGGGAGGGAGCGAAAATCCTAGGAGCCTTGAAGAATGTGTGGAAGTCGAGAACATTATCTCGGAGAGCAAAAATAGGTATGTTTGAAGGAATAGTGGTTCCAACAATGTTGTATGGTTGCGATTCGTGGGCTATGGATAGAGTTGTGCGCAGAAGGATGGATGTGCTGGAAATGAGATGTTTGAGGACAATGTGTGATGTGAGGTGGTTTGATCGAGTAAGTAACGTAAGGGTAAGAGAGATGTGTGGAAATAAAAAGAACGTGGTTGAGAGAGCAGAAGAGGGTGTTTTGAAATGGTTTGGGCACACGGAGAGAATGAGTGAGGAAACATTGACCAAGAGGATATATGTGTCGGAGGTGGAGGGAACGAGAAGTGGGAGACCAAATTGGAGGTGGAAAGATGGAGTGAAAAAGATTTTGTGTGATCGGGGCCTGAACATGCAGGAGGGTGAAAGGAGGGCAAGGAATAGAGTGAATTGGATCGATGTGGTATACCGGGGTTGACGTGCTGTCAGTGGATTGAATCAGGGCATGTGAAGCGTCTGGGGTAAACCATGGAAAGCTGTGTAGGTATGTATATTTGCGTGTGTGGACGTATGTATATACATGTGTATGGGGGGGGGGGGGTTGGGCCATTTCTTTCGTCTGTTTCCTTGCGCTACCTCGCAAACGCGGGAGACAGCGACAAAAAAAAAATATATATATATATATATATATATATATAATTACACCAGCACCCCTTTTTCTAGGATCTCCTACAGCTCAATAGCTGCGCTACCACCCGTAGCAGTGATTTGTTGGACGACTTTGGGGCGAAAAGTTCTTCGAAAGCGGCCACAACCTCACACTGGGAGCCTGGGTAAGCCTTTCAGACTGTAATATATATAACATGTTCAGCAGTTTGGTCTCTGCGACCGTCCTCTCTCTCTCCCTCTCATTCTCTCTCTCTCTCTCTCTCTCTCTCTCTCTCTCTCCCTCTCTCCCCGCCCGCGGGCCCTACATATCTAACCTCTACATGGGCGCCGAGTGTGTATACCTCTCTCCAGCAGGTTCTTTGAAACACGCCTTTTGATGCAGGAAACCGGGTTTAACACGTGCCCTCAGCTTTCGCAGTTGATCCCAACCCCGAATATTTCCCCCCTCCTCTCTCTCAAAATGGTTGAACTCAAAGGCAAAATTCACGGTTTGCCTTTGAGTTCAACCAACGTTCATATTGCATCTCCTGAACTAGATGAGGTTGTGCGTACGTGGCCATGAGTATTCGTGGGTGTGGATGTATAAACTCATGATATATATATATATATATATATATATATATATATATATATATATATATATATATATATATATATATATATATATATATTGGAAAGAATCACAATTTTGCGCGTGATCAAGATATTTCAATGAGTCCACGGGGAAAATGAAACACGAAAAGTTCCCAAGTGCACTTTCGTGTAATAATCACATCATCAGGGGAGACACAAGAGAGAAATATAACAGTCAGTTGATATACATTGAAGAGACGAAGCCAGGACGCCATTTGGTAAACATGTGATTGTCCAAAACATACAACGAGCGTGTCATAAACTTATCATTTTACAAATCTTATCAACAATAAAGTTATCTAATTTGTACAGACCATCACTAATATTAAGATTATAATTCTTTGTGTATTTAATAATAGAAGATTCAATGATATTTCTCTTGGTAATAGAGTTAGAGTTAACAACTGAGATGGCGTTACTCCAGTCAATACAATGATCATCGTTTTTAACATGATTAAACAAGGCATTTGATTCTTGTCCCGTTCTTATACTATATTTATGTTGCTTAAGTCTAACAGAAAGATCCTTACCAGTCTGACCAACATAAAATTTATCACAGTTTCCACTAGGAACTTTATAGATGCAACCAAGAGAATTTTCTGGCGAATTCCTGATTAAGATATTCTTTATAGTATTCTTGTTGCTAAAGGTAACATTTACATTAAAGGATTGAAGGAACATGGGAAGTAAAGTGAAATTATCATTAAAAGGGAGAACTAAAGGATTCTTGGTGTCGATGGGAGGTTTGGGCTCAACTCTATAAAATTATTTCTTTGCTAATTTAAGGGATTTATCAATGAAAGATCTAGGGTATTTTAACTGAAATCCAATGGAATATGTCTTCTCAAACTTATCATCAATAAACTTTGGACTGCAAATACGTAATGCCCTAAGAAACATCTTAACATGACAAAGTTGAATTACCATTATTTCAATACCAAATGGCGTCCTAGCTTCGTCTTTTCGATGTATATCAAGTGACTTATATGTCTCTCTTGTGTCTCCCCTGATGATGTGATTATTACACGAAAGTGCACTTGGGAACTTATCGTGTTTCATTTTCCCCGTGAACTCATAGGAATATCTTGATCACGAGCAAAATTGTGATCCTTTCCGATGTATATATATATATATATATATATATATATATATATACAAAATTTGGACATATGTTGAACGAGTAATAAACGGCGAATTTCATCTATAGGTTCGAAGCTCTGAAACGCGTTTAACGTGAGGTAGGTGAATGCATTTACCTTCTGCAGGGGTTAGGCGGAGTGGCTTCGCACCAGCAGAGGCAATTCCAAGGAACAGCGAAATGAAATGGCCAACTGATCCTCCCCCAGATGCAAAGACCGAACATAAAAGGCAAAAGGCTTAACTTATAGATATAAAGGTGGACGAAAATGCGACTATAAACCCATACTAACACCAGTACTAAAACTATTCAATGAAGAGAGAAAAAAAAAAGGTGAGACGAGAATCTGTCAGGTTCCTTGAAAGAAATTGTGAAAATGGAATGAGAGAGAGAGAGAGAGAGAGAGAGAGAGAGAGAGAGAGAGAGAGAGAGAGAGAGAGAGAGAGAGAGAGAGAGAGAGAGAGAGAGAGAGAGAGAGAGAGAGAGAGAGAGAATTTCCTAGTCTCGAGTGTAAATAGGATAAGACGAAAAGATAATGTGGATGACCCACCCTCCTCACAGCAGAGCTAGTGGGTAAGAGATGGACCTCTCTGCTGGGGTAGGTCGTGACATGATGGCAAGGTGGCTCATTCGGGATAGCATGTTGAGAGAGACCTCCTTCGTCATCCCAGTTCGATACCGTCGAACCCCTGACTTTGCGTTAGGTCCGCGGACCCAAACCCCAAACGCCCTTCCACGAACGCGTGGTATGTGACCTGATCACCGGCAGTTGACCTGTTAGGGACGAAACCTAAGCTGACCTTAAGCCCCACATAATTCAGAATGACTGGGATAAAATTTCATAATCTGAAAGACCTGCATTGATCCGACTCACATAATCCACATTGATCCGACTCACAATAATCCACATTGATCCGACTCACATAATCCACATTAACCCGACTCACATAATCCACATTGATCCGACTCACATAATCCACATTAATCCGACTCACATAATCCACATTGATCCGACTCACATAATCCACATTAATCCGACTCACATAATCCACATTGATCCGACTCACATAATCCACATTGATCCGACTCACATAATCCACATTGATCCGATTCACATAATCCACATATACCCGACTCACATAATCCACATTGATCCGACTCACATAATCCACATTAAGGAGCCATAAGAATTCCTCATATAGTACCTCCGTGGTGTGGCGGTTAGCACTACTGACCGTCATGCATCGACGAGCCGCCTGGAGTCGAGCGGCCCCACATATATATATATATATATATATATATATATATATATATATATATATATATATATATATATATATATATATATATATTTATATACGTGGGTTCGAATCCTGGTTGCGGAAGTCGTTCTGCAGTCATCCCAGCTGTTCGTCCTCCTCGATGGACGGGTCGAGAAATTGGATACCTGGCTCAGATTAGAATATATATATATATATATATATATATATATATATATATATATATATATATATATATTTTTTTTTTATATATATATATACTATTCGCCATTTCCCGCGTTAGCGAGGTAGCGTTAAGAACAGAGGACTGAGCCTCAGAGGGATGTCCATGGTTAGGGCCTCAGCTGCCCGTGCCGTCTAACATGGAAGGTTCTTGTGATACAGTAGAGGAACTAAGACGACAGCCGATACCACCTCGACCAGGCCACCAGCAGAAGAACTGTCGCCTTTATATTCTTTACTTATGCACCGCAGCGGTGGTGTGGTGGTGTGGTGGTGGTGTGTGGTGGTGTGGTGGTGTGGTGGTGTGATGTGTGGTGATATGTGGTGATGCGGTGGTGGAGGCGGTCGGTGGTGGTGTGGTGATTTGGTGGTGTGGTGATGTAGTGGTGGAGGCGGTCGGTGCTGGTGTGTGGTGGTGTGGTGATTTGGTGGTGTGGTGGTGGTAGTGTGTACTGTGGTGTGGTAGTGTGCTGTGGTGTGGTAGTGTGTTGGTGAGTGGTGGTGTGGTAGTGTAGTGGTGGTGTGGTGATGTGGTAGTGCGGTGGTGTTGGTTTGTGGTGGTGTGGTAGTGTGGTGGTGTGTGATGGTGTGTGGGGTTTAGTGATGGTGTGGAGGTGGCGTTGTGGTAGCGGTGTTGTGTGGTGTGGAGGTGGCGTTGTGGTAGCGGTGCTGTGTGGTGGTGCGGTGTATGGTGGTGGTGGTGTGTGGTGGTGGTGTGGGACGAACCATTCTTGATGAAGGGGCGTTGTATTGGGGGAGAGGGAGAGAGGAGAGTGTGGCTGGTATTGGCAGTGTGACCCACTCTTGCACCACTGGGAAATATGTAGCCGGGCAGCTTAACAGTGGACAAATCACCTCTGAACAACCCACCACTGAACAACCCACCACTGAACAACCCACCACTGAACAACCCACCACTGACCAACTCACCACTGAACAACCCACCACTGAACAACCCACCACTGAACAACCCACCACTGAACTACTCACCACTGAACAACCCACCACTGAACAACTCACCACTGAACAACTCACCACTAAACAACTCATTACTGGACAGGTCATCACTGGGAAAGTTGCTATATACATCTGTGTGATCATGAGTCTTGACGTGTTTACATGAGAAATTGTCGAATTGACATGTCATTCATGTCCACATGACCAATAATTCTGGTGATTATCCTTGACGCTCACTTGAAATAAGAACATATATATATATATATTGTAGATGTGTCTTATTTTCTAAGTATTTAAACAATGGAATAAAGTTAATTACCCTCCTGTTGTTCAACCAATAGACGTGTATAACCCACTTGGAAGGTAATCATCTTTAGCGACCAGAACAAAAGACAAGATAAGATTTATCTTAACAAGGAAGCATCGTATATAAAACAGCTAATGATAAAAACATTTGTCTTTATTTAGCAGAGAAAATATTTGGTAGTGGAATTATGTACGTGTTGAAAACGTTCGCTCCAACATTATTTATTGGAAGTAAATGTTTGATGCTGGAAATGTTTGCCAAAGGGCATGTTTGCTAGCTGGAATGGTCGCCAGTGGAAATGTCGACTAGTGGTGATGTTTACATGTGGAGATATCTAACAGGTGGATATAAAAAACTCATAAAACTTTTCTGAAGGACTTGTTCTAAGTTATTTAGTATGATTCATATGAGACTTGAGGGTTAGAGGTTTTCGTTCAGAAAGGAAAAGAATTCTTTATATATAATAGTTTCATTTATCTTACGACATGGTGCAAAAATTATAATCCCTCTCTGAATTCCCCTTGTCCCCCCCCCAAAAAAAAAATAGTTTATACACGCAATTGAAAACATTGTAAAATTTTTTATGACGAATGTATAAGCTTTTAGATTATATATATATATATATATATATATATATATATATATATATATATATATATATATATATATATATATATATATATATATATATATATATATATATATATATATTCCTATGAGTCCACGGGAGAAATGATATGTGATTATTACATGAAAGTGCACTTGGGAACTTTTCGTGTTTCATTTTCTCCGTGGACTCATGGAATTATCTTGATCACGCGCAAAATTGTGATCCTTTCCAGTATATATATATATATATATATATATATATATATATATATATATATATATATATATATATATATATATATATATATATATATATATGATATGTTTTTCTGTTATATTTGCATTAACCCACTCACTACGGCTGGTACATATGTGGTCTCTCGGAAGAATCAGCTTTTATTGCGCCCAGTAGTACATATACGTAGAGTCCCTGCCTTTTAACCTCCTGGGCGGGAGGTTGGCCGGGAAAAATTGATGATAAAAGACCGAACTGGCATCAGTCATAACGTTGCCATATCAGCATTCTTCGTATTTCTTCAACTTCCAGTCAGTTTGCTTGATCGTGTTATGGAGTGTGGAAGATCTAGTGTTCATTGCAGCCACGACCAACCAACACCTAATCCTTCCTCTGATATTCGTGCTGGATGATGAATTAGATCAACCAGGCGCAATAAGCTCATCCACCACGACCTGATTAGGAAACCATCGTCGGCAGAATTCCTTCAGCGCCTTCTACAGGTAACCAAGTCATCCAGTGCCATGCGTGCTCTTAGCTGTATGTACGTGGGAAGACCTGTAGAATGGAAGTGCTCTGTTGGCAGAGGAGGTGTCTCACTTTGTATCCCTCACTCTCATGGAATTACCTTAATGGGTTATTATGTCTCAAGTGGATGGTGCAAATGATTGGGATTAAGTTACAGTGATTATCTAGTTTTATACTCGAGCTTTGGCCAATTTTCACGCAACAGGGGCGCGGTGGAACGATGCTGGGACACGAAGGCACGTTCCTGGAACACGAAGGCACGTTCCTGGAACGCGAGGGTACGTTCCTGGAACGCGAGGGTACGTTCCTGGAACGCGAGGGTACGATCCTCGAGGAAAACGGTACGACCCTTGATTTCGACGGTACGACCCTGTAGCACGACGGTACTAACTACCCTTGAGCATGACGTCAGGAACGACCCAGTTGAGATGAAATGTAAGTAATAAGTTGAACAATGTGAACTATTTCGGGGTTGTTAAAACCGAACATTTTTCTTCACGCGCGCGCGCGTGTGTGTGTGTGTGTGTGTGTGTGTGTGTAGAGTCTTGATATATCAGCTGGAGGTCCACCGAGAAGCTTTATTAACGCCGTGACGTTACGCGTTACGTTACGGTAAGTGACAGAAGGACCATAACTCACATTATAGAACAACCCAATTTGCTCTGTGCCTCAACGTTGTTGGCTGACGTGCGCGTATGATGGAGCGTTCTAACAACCAGTTGCTCTCGCAGACTCCCGCTTTATCAGCCAATTCTTTTATAACGATGGTTATATCGTTTCCTCACAAAAGACACTGAACGAGCTACCAGGCTAATGAGAGACTGCCTACACTGTACGACCGAACGTGTCGCAAAGTGAACGTAGTAGCCCCGTGCTACAGCTATCGTCTCCAGGGATCTCGCGAGGAGGAGAGCGAACATGACCTTATGTGTCACCGAGGCGGAGGACGGAGAGGCTCTCTATGGCACCCAGCAGCGCTGGATGACGACCCGGCGGTGCCCCCAGCATGAGGGATGATGACACTCACAGGAGCCCGGAGCATCAGTGTTCCGTCCCGATGCTATCCTTATGCTCGAGGCAAGCAGAAACCTGACGGGCGCGGAGGAAGGCCGTCGAAGGCAGGAGTCAAGAGCACCTGTGCATCGACCCGATGACATCCTACTGCCGGAGGGAAAGGCGACTCGATGGGGACGGAGAGGAAGCGCCAGTGATCAAGCAACGCCGTAGCGTGTAGGTCGCCTCTACATCCCTTGTGACCCCGCTACCCCGGTGCTGAGTAACGCGGTCACCCACCTCCCATCCTCGCCCTGCCTACCTGACGCAAGGCAGGACCCACAAGCCCCTTGACTCCCGACCGTCAGTGTTGCGCAGGCTCGTCCGTCGGGAGCTGGACGTCATAGCAGAGCAACTTGAGACCAACGAGAACCTCTGAGAAAGAGAACGAACCGCTTAGAAACAGAATCAACCGCTTAAGACTGCAAGAACCACTTGAAATCGGCGATAAATGATCTGCTCTAAACCTTCAAGAGCCGCCAAAACCCAATAAAGACCGCCTCAAACGAGCAAAAAATCGCTATACACCTACGAGAAGTGTCACAAACCAATAACAAAACCCGTCTTGAACCAGCAACAACCGCTATAAACTTACAAGAACCACCTCAGACCAGCGAGAACCACCTCAGACCCGCGAGAACCACCTCAGTGCTACAAGAACCACCTGAGTGCTACAAGAACCACCTCACTGCTACAAGAACCACCTCAGACCAGCGAGAACCACCTCAGACCAGCGAGAACCACCTCAGTGCTACAAGAACCACCTCAGACTAACGAGAACCCACCATAAACCAGCAAGCAGGTACTCCTCGTGAAGCATTTTACACTCTCCCATAAGGGTGGTGGCGCCTTCGCGAACGCCGTTTAGCCATTTACGAATTAGCGATGATGGGGAAGGGGGGGGGGGGGGGAGGCAGCCAAGACCCCCCCACCCCCCCTCTCCTACCCCCCATGGGTGCTGCAGCTTCTCCCGAAAATCTGGTTTGTTCATTATCATACTAACGAGACGCTGGTGTTAAGCCTGGGGAAGCCGAGGACCGAGCACAGGCAGCGATCAATATATTCAGCAAGAACTTTACGTAGCTGACGCGGGAGCCACTCCAGCTCTTGCCTGTGCTGTACAGCAAGCAGGTCGACAGATTTACATTGATCCTCACCTGCAATACACATAGTAGTAGCGGTAGTAGTGGTAGTAGCAGTAGTAGTAGTAGTAGTAGTAGCAGTAGTAGTAGTAGTAGTAGCAGTAGTAGTAGTAGTAGTAGCAGTAGTAGTAGTAGTAGCAGTAGTAGTAGTAGTGGGAGTGGTGGCAAAATATATATATATATATATATATATATATATATATATATATATATATATATATATATATATATATCTGCAGAACCTTCACTTCTCCGTGAAGAGGTATATGCACAATCACCACTGGAAAGAGAAAATAAGAACAGTGAGTACTTTCGTTCATTACATCCTCAGATAGAGTGGCCACTCTGTCTTGGGATTTAATAAACGAAAGTACTCACTGTTCTTATTTTCTATTTCCAGCGGGTGTTGTGTGTGTGTGTGTGCATATATATATATATATATATATATATATATATATATATATATATATATATATATATATATGAATGCAATGGCATTGGTTAAGACATTCACTCGTCCATACCATCTTAGTTAAGATAATTGACATAAGCAATCATTATTTTCAACGCACTGAGCCAAATACGACTATGATACAGTAATGCATTACACCATCTGGATTTAGCTAATCCCATACACATTACACTAAAACGTAATGATGGAAAAATAGATCATCAAACAGATTGATAAACATACTCTATATTCAGGTAGCACTTGGAGAAAAAAATAGAAAAAAATTCTAAAACCGAAAAATAATTGGCTGTCGCCCAGTTACATTGTACATGGAACGAGGATGGATTTCATTGGTCGGAATCAACCAATTAAAAAAAGCTTTGTTGTAAGTGCTGATCCATGTAACGGATGACGCTGACACAAAAAAAAATCTCATAGAAAATGGTGAAAACGATTCATGTGTTTAAAAGGCCAGTCGTGTTTTTCGGTCGAGCAATGCATCCATCAGACACTCATGTCTGTCTGTCTGTCTATCTTTCGTCTTTTTTCTGTCTGTCTGTCTGTCTTTCGTTTTTTTTCTGTCTGTTTGTCTGTCTGTCTGTCCGTCTGAGAGTCTATTTTCCCCTGGCTCCAGATTATTTTTTTTTGTCTGTTCGTTCATCTCCGTTCATTCCTGTTCGTACGTTCGTTCGTACATCCGTCTAATCCCGTTATCAAAATTAGGTACACCCTCAAGATTGCATCAATGCTTTACGGTGTGCAGTCAAGATAGCATCAATATCTTACGGCATGCAATCAAGATAGCGTCAATACCTTGCGGAGTACAATGAAGATAGCATCAATAACTTGTGGTGTACAATGAAGATAGCATCAATACCTTGTGGTGTACAATCAAGATAGCATCAATACTTTATGGTGTACAATCAAGATGGCATCAATACTTTATGGTGCATCAACAAGATAGCATCAATACTTTATGGTGTACAAGCAAGATGGCATCAATATTTTATGGTGTACAATCAAGATGGCATCAATACTTTATGGTGCATCAACAAGATAGCATCAATACTTTATGGTGTACAATCAATATGGCATCAATACTTTATGGTGTACAATCAAGATGGCATCAATACTTTATGGTGCATCAACAAGATAGCATCAATACTTTATGGTGTACAATCAAGATGGCATCAATACTTTATGGTGTACAATCAAGATGGCATCAATACTTTATGGTGCATCAACAAGATAGCGTCAATACCTTGAGGTGCATTATCAAGATAATCATATAAAGTAACATCGTTCCTGTGAGCACAACCTGATATCTTTATCTTCACAAAGATACTCCTGTCTTTCACATAGCCTCAGTCTTGTTCCTGTACTTGGTTAGAAAATTTTTTTCCAATATACGTCATAAACATCAGGCTATTAATGAATTCGATAATTCCCTTCTCTTGACGAACATTATCTGCGTCCTTCTACATTTCCCTTCCCTCCTGCTGGGGAGGAACACCTCTCGAACATCGGTCAGAGAACTGTACATAAGAACTACGGACAAATTTCCATTTGCAAAGCGGTTGGTCGAGAAGTTTCAGCAATTTGCTGGTCCCACAAATTGTTCCGCTTGGGCAGTGGGCGGCCATTATTCGCGGATACCTTGCCTGGGTAGCGTGTGAGTATCGGCGCCTATGAGCGGTCGTCGCTAGCCCTTGCGCTGGAAGAAAGAGGTGTGTGTGTGTGTGTGTGTGTGTGTGTGTGTGTGTGCGACGGCCGCAGCAGTGAGGTTAAGTGGGAGGGTTCTATTCTGTGTGTTCGTGTTGTAGGAATTCCACGCCCACTCCTGCAACTCCCACGTCCGGCGCTCGAGGAGGATATAGGGGCTAAGAGAAGGATATAAAAGACGAGTGAGCTGTTCGCTTTTGCTCTGAGCGCAGGCACCGCCTCAGCATTCCAGCGAGGTTTTTCGTGATAGATCGGCTCCATCAGAGGCAAGCATGTGTACGACACCTCACACACCTTGGTGAATGGCAGGTCTTCCCTACGTGGCTGACAAAGGAGTTGATTCTCGCATTGAAGACGAGAGATGGCTGGGGCGCGTCTGCCATCAAGAGAGCGAGAGCAACGTTGATACAGAGCGCAGCGATGGAGCTGTCAGCTGGGTTTTGTCCGGTGTGAGGGAGCTGCGCAGTCGTCCACTTGGGGGACGAGGTGGAATATAATGTTTCGTATGGAAGAGAATCTATAAACAAGTCACTTTCAGTGATCGTTCTAGACGTCATTTTCAGAGACTGATCTGAGTCAGGGACATCTGTAGGTAAAATGATTGCTGGTGTTCGTTGAGAACTAGACACCTTTGAGAATGTTGTTTACTCAGAGTATCTGCGTTGCCTTAGATATACGTTCGAGCAATGGCTGTTCGTTAGTGCTTGTAAGTTAGATTCTTTTCTTGGGAAAGGAAAACAAATTAGCATCGAAGCGGATCTCATCTGTATACTACCAGATACTATTTTTCGCTGCTCACTTGTCCACTGGTTTGGTTCTCTTGCGTGAGTGATGAATGGGAGAAGAAACAGTTGGCTTGGGTAGATGTCTCTACCTCGATCCCAGATTCGAATTCAAGCCTGTGAGATTCATGGGCAGAAAAGTTAACCACTACACCACGGAGGCCCATATGTGATGACTGTTACTACTGATTGTCAATTATAAGGTATATGTTTTACAGCCGTGTTGCTCCGTCTCTTAATCTTATACCATACTATATATTCATGTGTGTGTGTGTGTGTGTGTGTGTGTGTGTGTGTGTGTGTGTGTGTGTGTGTGTGTGTGTGTGTGTTCTATCACCTATAGTTTCTCATATTCGTCGAGTAAAGATTTAATTTTTCATCACGAAATAGCATAACATCACTTCAAGAATTCTACAAGAGTGGTCATCAACACAGATTAAATTTCCTCCCTGACATCTGCCACGACACCTGGAGCCTCAGCCTTATTACAACGGTCATTCACATTGCCATAAGCAAAATCAGCGCCCGTGTGGAAGCCGTCCAGTCCATCACAACCCAAGTTCAGTGAAACCGTGTGATGGTTGTTGACAGTGCGCTATGGCCCTATTTTATGTTATATAGATTCTCTTTTTTTTCTCTCTCTCATCTCTTCATCTCTCTCTCTCTCTCTCTCTCTCTCTCTCTCTCTCTCTCTCTCTCTCTCTCTCTCTCTCTCTCTCTCTCTTCAAGCCTTCCAATTCGGGCCCAACTGCACCTTGTGTCCACGGGCTCGATATTGAACTTCATTCTTTACGACCTTTTCATTTCAAACTATCGGTCGTGATATTTGCCCCATTCCCCCCCCCCTCCCCCAATCCCCCTTCTCCTCTCTCTCTCTCTCTCTCTCTCTCTCTCTCTCTCTCTCTCTCTCTCTCTCTCTCTAACGCCTTTCGTCTAACCACTTTTCTTCATCTCTCTTCCTCTCTCTCTCTCTCTTTTTCTTCTTGTCTTCTCTCTGACGGCGGTAGATGTGGTCCCTTCTACTCCCTCTCTCCTGGTTATCTACTGCCATGTCGTTCCCCTCACCACACGGCCTGGACGCACAATACACTCACATTACGTTCCCTGCGTTGTACCATTCACACACACACACACACACACTCACTCCTGCCTCACAATCGTGGTTGCAGCCATTACCCAGGGCTCTTTTCAACCCATACACACCGAGTTCATGGCGTGTATATATATATATATATATATATATATACGTGTGTGTGCATGTGTGTGTGTGTGTGTGTGTGTGTGTGTGTGTGTGTGTGTATTGCCAACCCACTCGTACCATATCTTGTGGAGTCCATTTGCCCGCATTCCACAACTCGTGGAGCCGCATGATCCACTCGTCCATTCCCGGCACACAAAGTTGACGTGATGGGCTGGGCGTCGTCTATCTAGCGTCTCATGTTCCAGCTGCTGCTGCTGCTGCTGCATAGTGCGCCCGCCCCACTTCCCTCCCTCCCTCTTGGGCACCGCCTCCTTAACAACTCCAATTCCACTCCCTCCTCCCAGAAGCCAGATGGTGTCCATTTGGAAGGCCGTTTTCTCTTCGTGATTAACTTGTTAAGTGTTATGGACGAAAATGTGGGTCGATCTAAACCAGGTCTTTCCCAAAATGAGGTCGTCCAGACCCTAAAATGAGGTCACGAAGTCTTTTGTGTGTGTGTGTGTGTGTGTGTGTGTGGGTGCGTGTGTGTGTGTGTGTGTGGGAAGTGGTCGCGAGGCCTAGCTCTAGAGAAGTGTGGCGCCGACAGACAGACTGTCTCACACTCTACCTCGTCGACGCCGTTGATGGTATGAATCGTAAATTTCGAAGGCTTAAGATTTTGAAGAAGCTTCGCCAGTAAACCGTTTTGCGAAATTTCGAAAGAGTAAAGTCCTACGCTCGGAACAGATCTGTGGATACAAAGACGTAGCAAAAGCCATACCTTTAACGTCATATAATATTCGTCTTTTGATTACGTTCATTGTAAGTAAACTTTCTTGCCTCGCTATGAGCTCACGTTACTCCTCAGTGATTGTATATTCGCCCCTCGCATTAGCTACAAGAAGAACTTAATTTCCACATACCCTTTCCTCTGCTTCAGGTAATTCCTTCCCTTCCATTTGACCATCTAATGGTTCTCGTATTTTCCTCAGGGGCATCGAACACGCCACATACAGCAGTTAATCATCTTGCTCTTTCATTAATGCTTAGGTTAGGTTGCAATGTCATGTGTTCACTGCATATGATGTTGCAGTGACCGCTCGTGTGGTGGCCACTGTTGTTGCAGTGACCGCCCGTGTGGTGGCCACTGTTGTTGCAGTGACCGCCCGTGTGGTGGCTACTGTTGTTGCAGTGACCGCCCGTGTGGTGGCCACTGTTGTTGCAGTGACCGCTCGTGTGGTGGCCACTGTTGTTGCAGTGACCGCTCGTGTGGTGGCCACTGTTGTTGCAGTGACCGCTCGTGTGGTGGCCACTGTTGTTGCAGTGACCGCCCGTATGATGGCCACTGTTGTGGCCAGGTTCATTCTGTTTAGTGCCGCCTTGGGCATTATTTGGTTTAGTTTTGAAAAATGAAATATGTCTTTGATGTATTCTCTCTCTTGTGTTACTACACTATAAGGGTCAAAATATTTATCATCTTCTTGACATTCCCATTTCTTCGTGTTCGTTTTCTAATCATTCCATCTTCTGGCTAAGATAATAATTTTGCTACACCGAATGAGACTTCGATTTCGTTTTCCTTGTGATTAAGAAAGCGTCTATTGTCGTTTCCGATCCGATGCGTAATTTGCAATCCTATGTCAGTGTTGTGTCTCCCTTCCCACTGTATCATCGCGCTGTCTGGGATCCGCTCATCAAGTCTGAGACGTCTGAGGTCTCACGAATGACGCTGGACGAACTTCTAGTATCATCTCGTAGCAGGTGGTAGGTACATGATGTTCCTTTTGCCCCTTTTTTAAAGCCTTCGCTGTCATCTCGCTCCGCCGTGCCTTATTTGGTATATGAATCTATCTTAACTATTTCTCTACGGCTCCAGTTTGATTTGGTTCGAATTCAGATTCGAGTTATGGTTCGAACCAGTTACGGATTCGAAGGTACTCGACTCGGCTGCTCGTTCGAACTAGCTCGATCTCATTGGGGTGGGGAGAGGACACACACACACACACACACACACACAAATCATACAGGAAGAGTGGACCAGACGCATAAAAGAACAAGTTTGTGTTCCCCGTCTTAAACCCTGACAATAGTTAGTAAAGACGAGGATAGGGGAAAGTATTTACTATCCTGTTATTTTGATGATGAAGCATTTCATTTTCGACCACTGTTGCCTTTTAAGACCAAATGTACGAAATCAAGTCTTGGTGTAGCTGCTTCGTTATTTCTAGCTCGATGATCACAACTGAAGCCACTACGTGAGGGAGCTAGATGTCTCCAGAGACTTTGTGTGTGTGTGTGTGTGTGTGTGTGTGTGTAAAGCTGTTGGAGGTGAGAGAAATATTAAAGCAGTGGACAGAGGATGTAGAGGGGGGTCGGGTGGTTGTCTGTGGCGGGGGCGAGGGTGTGTGTGTGTGGGGGTTGTGATGGGGTGAGACTGGATCGAAAAGTTTGATCGAGTTGCGCCAAGTTTTAAGAGAGTTGTGAACTCCTGACGAGGCGAGCGTGTCCCCAGGTCGCGTCCAGGATATATTAAATATCGTTAACATGGTGGACCAGGACCGTCACCTCACGTCACGGGAGAACAAATGCACGCGTCACAGGAGAACGAGAGCAGGACACGCGTCACGAGAGAACAAATATGATAAAAGCAGACCACTTTACAGGAGAACAAAAGGCAGGCTACACCTCAGAGGAGAACAAAAGCAGGCTACACGTCAGAGGGGACCAAAAGTATGCAACACGTCGCACGAGAACAAAAGCAGACTAAACGTAACAAGAGAACAAAAGCAGGTACTCATTCCAAGCGAACAAAATCATGCTGCACTTCACAAGAGAACAAAAGCAGGCCACACGTCACAGGAGGATGGAAGAACAAAAGCAGGCCACACGTCACAGGAAGATGGAAGAACAAAAGCAGGCCACACGTCACAGGAGGATGGAAGAACAAAAGGAGGCCTTAAGTCATCAGTGAAACAATAGCAGCCACACGTCACGCCAGAACAAGAACAGTCCTCACGTCAAAGATGAAAACAAAAGCAAGTCACAATGATCAAACCGTCCTCTGTAAACTTGTACAGACAGTTGTTGAAATGAATATGTTTCTACGCCCATGTTCGAAACTCTGAGCTTGCCGCGTTGGTACGAGCTTTGGATGTGACAGTCTAAGCTTCGTTACGACAACTGTGACGCTCATTCCGAACGCATCCGAACCTGTGTCAGTGTGTGTTGTTGCTGAATCAACACTTGTGACGACCCTTTCGAACTCATCCGAATCTGTGATACGGTGTATTGCTGTTAAATCAACACCTGTGACGCCCCTTTCGAACCCATCCGAACTTGTGTTCCGGTGTGTTGCTGTTGACCTGACGTCAGTTCCAAACTCAACCAAGCCTGTTTTACGGTTTTTTGTTGCTGATCCGACACCTGTGATGCCTATTCCGAACTCCCTATGTTGCGGGAGTTGCTCCATCCTCCGTACATTTTGGTAACGAACGAGCTGTACGTTATCTGCGTTCGTAGGTACGATGATTCGTTATTGATCTGACGGGAAGGTGCTGATGGGTGGCTGCCAAGGGTTACATACGTTCCTGAGGTGTTCCGGAGAGTGTGTTGCGCTGGAGTGTGACTGATGCTGTCCGCTGCTCGGCTTGTGGTCTTTTGGTTAGCTCCTTGAAGGATGTTTCGCTCTAGGGAGTCTATACCTTCTTCCTCTTCTCGATTCTCTTGTTCGTACGAGGAAGTTTTGTTCTTGTAGATCTGAAACCTGTTGTTCCATGGGATTCGAAGCCGTTGTCCTCTCTTCTAGAAAAGACGGAATGGTCACAGAGCCAACCCTACAGTGTCTGCCAAAATGTATGCAAAATGCTGGAGTGTCCTTCAAAGAGAAATTGTATGTTTCTTGATGGACTTCAATTTAACTTTTTCCAGGCCGATCATCGGGGAGGTCTAGCTGGATTAGAATATCGGGCTGTAGGGCAGTAGTCCAGTGGGAGGAGGTTTGGGAAACTTTCCCGCGTCGGCATTTTCCAATTCGGAAGAAATGGGAAGTCTCCAGTACTTCCTGGGCTCACTCGATTCTGCTGGCGAGTCTGGACCAAGGCTGTGGCTCGAGACTGTGGAGAGGGGATGACCTGCTGCCTCCTGGGATCTCTCTCTCTCTCTCTCTCTCTCTCTCTCTCTCTCTCTCTCTCTCTCTCTCTCTCTCTCTCTCTCTCTGAAGCCTCAGTGGACACTTCCTGATTCCATGCGTATTGGTTAATCGAGCAGTTGGGACACATACAACAAGTTGCACCGCCTCCCCTTTGCCCACCTTTTCGAGGCAATTTCCAGTCGGAAATTGTTGCCCTGGAGCAGACTTCACACCTCTGTCTTTATATGCACCTGGATCCAGACCTCTGACACTCGTAACGCCTCATCGGCTCTTGCAATGTGCAGCCGGTGTTTCAAAAAGTCCCCATATTGTCCTGTCCTCACTCTCTCTGGCACCTCTCTTGCCCAGTTATGGATCACCTCGTTGCTTGGGCTGTTATTGTCCCTGGCCACAGTCATTCCCTCCGCCCGAAGCACCTGAGGCAGCTTCTCCAACACGATGATGGAGTGCATCCAGAAGAATTGTCCTTGTCGCCTCCTCATCGATCCTCCGTTTCACTCACGTTATTTCCTCTCCTGCCATCTGTCGCCCTTCCTTAGATCAAATTGTCCTTTAAGATTGCACCATATAACAAATTGTATTACCTCATTATTGGTCTGAAAAATAAGCTCCAAAAACCATGCCATTTCTCTCCGTCTTAAAAAAGTTGCTCCCATCGCCACCACCTCCTTGGGTAGGTTCTCCTGTGATGGCGTGGTGTCTATCGTTCTTCATCTCTTCGCCCTGCACGTTGCTTCGCCAGTAACATGTCCCAGGCAATGTATATGAGAGTGCTCGAATCACTCAGTCCACATTGGGCTGGCGTCAGATCGGCTTCCACCTGGGTAGCGGCCTGGTAATGACGGGTCATTGGTTGACACATCTTTTCAGCGTCTGTTTGTGATAGTTCGGTAACGATGCCGCTCGGCGCGTCCACGCGTTTTCCCCTTCCATCACTCCACCAACGAAGGAGTGAGGAAGGAAAGATCGTATATAACCAGGTAGTCTCCATCAGGCGAGAAAGCACGATACAGACGCATCGAGAGAGTCTCTTTGTCACTTCTGAGGCTGAGAAAGAAGTGTTTTCTTCATCAGTTGATATTCTTCATTTCCTCCTGGTCTCTCCACTTACTGACATCACCAATTATCTCTCAGTCTGAAGCGTCCGTCACTCTAATGCTCACAGTAGATCCTCTCCACACATACTGCGATCCTACCCACATCTCCACCATGCTAAGATCACTGTCATCCCTTCATCACGCACTGCAGCCATATGCAGAAAGTACCCTTATCTTGCTCCCCTTGTAGTACACTACTGTCTTGTCACTGCACCAATATCAGCTCCAGGGTCACTGCATCAGTAGCAGGCCTTGTCTCTGCAACAACACCATCACTGTTACTCCACAAATACTGACTCTGTCGCTGACTTTATACTATGCACTCCGCCAGTACCGTCATTTCACTGCACCAGTACCAGTTCCTGTGTCATTACACCGATACTAACTCCTCCATCACTGCAGCAACACCAGCCCCTCCATCACTGCAGCAACACCAACCCCTCCATCACTGCAGCAACACCAACCCCTCCATCACTGCAGCAACACCAGCCCCTCCATCACTGCACCAACACCAGCCCCTCCATCACTGCAGCAACACCAGCCCCTCCGTCACTGCAGCAACACCAGCCCCTCCATCACTGCAGCAACACCAGCTCCTCCGTCACTGCAGCAACACCAGCCCCTCCGTCACTGCAGCAACACCAACCCCTCCATCACTGCAGCAACACCAGCCCCTCCATCACTGCACCAACACCAGCCCCTCCATCGTTGCACCAACACCAGCCCCTCCGTCACAGCACCAACACCAGCCCCTCCGTCACTGCAGCAACACCAGCCCCTCCATCACTGCACCAACACCAGCCCCTCCGTCACTGCAGCAACACCAACATCCAGCACTTCTCCAATACCAGCACAGTTCCCGCCCAACACAATTCCAGGCCCGTCTCCTAAATCTCCCTCGGGGACCAATAACATTGTTGGTAGTGTATATGGATTGGGCTACGTTCCCTGGTGGCTCTAATTACTGCGTGAACCTTATGGTGAAGACTCTGAACGCGTCTGGCCTTGATTTTACCGTTGGCCTCAGTTCATAATAGGGCTGGTGCTTCCTCCCCGCTCTCTCTCTCTCTCTCTCTCTCTCTCTCTCTCTCTCTCTCTCTCTCTCTCTCTCTCTCTCTCTCTCTCTCTCTCTCTCTCTCTCTCTCTCTCTTTTCCACTGGTACACTCCTCCTTGGTCACATCCGCTCTCCCTTCCGTTCTGGCACTCTCCCTCGGCTCACACACTTAGCAAGCCGCTCTCACACACACTCACATCCTTCAGTCTGACGCTCTCTCTCACGCTCCCACCTCCTTCCCCCTCTATCCCCGTGAGACATTCTGAGATCAATTTACGCAAAGTGTAAGACCAACTCCCGGAATCGCGGTCGTAGATAATGCTTACTTACAATGCATTTACAAGACGAAAACCCATACGCCACTTACACTTACAACCCTGCGGAGAGACGCTCTCTCACACAATTCTATTTTGCGAGTTTACACATATTTCACAATTTGCACCAAGGCCTTGATATCACAGTGGTCGTCAGAAGGGCCAGTATAAATGTGCATATGTTTTGCATGTGTCTTGGATTTTTGAGAAGCAATAACACCGTAGAATTCATAAAGGAAGAAGATTTTTTCTTTTCTATTATTATCATCAGACGATTATGTAAGGGAAATAATGTTTTTGTTTACGTTATCAGATGGTAAAAGAGAGAGTTTCTAGGTGTTCAGAGAGACCAGAAAATACCTCAAAAGATTCTACTGTTAAGAAATAAGAAACGAAAAACAATAAAGAAGGAGTCATATTGATGTGCCTATAAAAGGGAAATATTTCGTCGAAAAACGAAATTATTTCAAAGGCAAAGAAATTGTTATCTTTTTTTTCCCCCCAAGGACGACGCATAGTGGCTGACTACATGACTCTTATGATGTCCCATCAATTTTGAGAAAGCTGGTGTGTGTGTGTGTGTGTGGTGGTGTGTGTGTGTGTGTGTGTGTGTGTGTGTGTGTGTGTGTGTGTGTGTGTGTGTGTAGTTCCCCAGGCAGAGCAAACCCTACAAAAATGATAAAACTGCAATGACACTCCCCTGAACTCTCGTGATGGTAACAAATAAAACCTGAAAACGGACGAAAAAGTAGACAAAAAAAAAAAGAAAATACATATATAGAAAATAGAACCGTTTTTCCCCTCCCACATTGAAAAC
The DNA here is from genome assembly GCF_036320965.1 of Panulirus ornatus. Taxonomy (NCBI): domain Eukaryota; kingdom Metazoa; phylum Arthropoda; class Malacostraca; order Decapoda; family Palinuridae; genus Panulirus; species Panulirus ornatus. Next base: position 17,034,779 of record NC_092252.1, on the reverse strand, counting down.
GGTACAGCTGGTGATCTGAATACCAGTAACACCAGGTGTCCACACAGGGGGCAACACAAGTACTGCCCCACCAACCCACCAACCCACCAACCCACCCACGATACTGAAAATGCATAGCCTCTCTGACAACCCCCCCAAAAAAGTACGAAAAAAGTCATAGCATCCTCGACGTTTATACTTTACAATCATATCTTTTTTTTCTACTTTTATTGGAAAGGAATTCTATGCATTAAAGACTACTGCTTTATATTTTATTTCATATATGTGTATTTCGTTTCATGTCAGAGGAATTCTATGCTTTAGCGAATGCTGTCATCAATTCATATGCCATGTTTCCCTGTACAAGTTAAAGTCAGCAGAGCAATGTGCAACGTGCTCCTCTCTCTCTCTCTCTCTCTCTCTCTCTCTCTCTCTCTCTCTCTCTCTCTCTCTCTCTCTCTCTCTCTCTCTCTCTCTCTCTCTCTCTCTCTCTTTGCCCTTGGTGGGTGAGGCACCTGCCCCAGATTCATCTCCACAAACTACTGGATGACACATTAGGAATGAACGTTACTTCAGTGTTCTTAATTCCATCTTGAACCATCTGAGGACGCTCTGTATGGGGCCTGAGATGAAGGGGGTTGGCAGACTGTTTATTGTTTGTGGTGTGAAGTATAAGATGATGATGATGATGATGATGAAGAAGTTGAGGGAGAAGGAGAAGAATAAGAATAAGAATAAGAATAAGAAGAAGAAGAAGAAGAAGAAGAAGAAGAAGAAGAAGAAGAAGAAGAAGATGATGAGGAAGAATTAGAGAAGAAGAAGATGATGATGAGGAAGAATTAGAAGAAGAAGAAGAAGAAGAAGAAGAAGAAGAAGAAGAAGAAGAAGAAGAAGATGAAGATGATGAGGAAGAATTAGAAGAAGAAGAAGATGATGAGGAGGAAGAATTAGAAGAAGAAGAAGAAGAAGAAGAAGAAGAAGAAGAAGAAGAAGAAGAAGAAGAAGAAGAAGATGATGAGGAAGAATTAGAAGAAGAAGAAGATGATGATGAGGAAGAATTAGAAGAAGAAGAAGAAGAAGAAGAAGAAGAAGAAGAAGAAGAAGAAGAAGAAGAAGAAGAAGAAGAAGAAGAAGATGAGGAAGAATTAGAAGAAGAAGAAGACGAAGAAGAAGAAGAAGAAGAAGAAGAAGAAGAAGGAGAAATAGAAGAAGAAGAAGAAGAAGATGATGATGAAGATGAAGATTAAGAAGAAGAAGAAGAAGAAGAAGAAGAAGAAGAAGAAGAAGAAGAAGAAGAAGAAGAAGAAGGGGAAGAAGAAATAGAAGAAGAGGAAGAAGAATAAGAGGAAGAAGAAGAAGAAGAAGATGAAGAAGAAGAAGAAGAAGAAGAAGAAAGAAGAAGAAGAAGAAGAAGAAGAAGAAGATGATAATGGATGATGATAAGGAAGAAAAAGATGGAGGAGGAGGAGATGGAGGAGGCGGGGGTGGAGGACATGAGAAGAGAGAGAGAGAGAGAGAGAGAGAGAGAGAGAGAGAGAGAGAGAGAGAGAGAGAGAGAGAGAGAGAGAGAGAGAGAGAATATCTGATGATATATATCTCAGCCATACGGGCTGCCGATCATCAGCGAGTCAGAAGGGCTTCGAGATATTAATTTGGAAGGATGGACGATATGTGAAACGGGCAGCTCCGGGAAATTGGACGTCGAGGGGAGTTAGTAGGGAGTCTCTCTTTCTCCCTCCCCCCCCTCTCTCTCTCTCTCTCTCTCTCTCTCTCTCTCTCTCTCTCTCTCTCTCTCTGTTCGGCCATCAAAAGTTGACACAAGACATCATATTTCGTTGCCCATCACTGGGTGTGGCAAGGGGTTCTTATTTCTGGTAGATAAGTGTGGGTGTGTTAGTTGACATGAACAGTATAAAGCTGTGTCGTTAGAATATATATATATATATATATATATATATATATATATATATATATATATATATATATATATATATATATATATATATATATATTCCTTTCTTGCCACAGGAAATGAAACACGACAAGTTCCCAAGTGCACCTTCGTGTCATAATCACATCATCAGGGGAGACACAAGAAGAAAATATAATAGTCAGTTAATATACAACTAAGACACGTAGCTAGAACGCCACTTGGTAAACAAATATGTGTGTGTGTGTGTGTGTGTGTGTGTGTGTGTGTGTGCGAGTGTGGATCATGATTAGTGTGAGTCAGTCATACAACTGCAGCTACAATACTCACCTTCATCAAAACGGCCGATGGTCATCTGCAGCTCGAGATCGACTGGAAAACAATGAACAGCTGTTTCTTATCCTATGGCCAGGATTTTCTCCAAAGCTAAGGCCACACTGACTCCTCTGTGACAAGACCTGATGGAAGACACGCTGTTCGTCGACACATTCACTCTCGAAGCAGCGGTAAAATCACCTGGTATCTCTCGGCTCTGTAATCCTTTCAAGGCAGTCCTCCACACCTTATTTATTCAACAGAAGGCAACAGAAGAAGAGTCAGGACACCACATGTAATGCAGCGCAAGAGACATGTACGAATGCATGATGCACTACAAGAATTTGTTAAGGAAATGGTAACGTAACATATCGCATCGTGGAAGTTGACGTAACTTGCTATCATGCATCACAGTTAGGGAGAGTTACGTCGTAGCTCGTACCCCGCGGCCGGGCGTACGATGAATGTTATGTCACGTAACAGCACGATCATGGTGCTATATTTTGGCATGGCTATCAATCCAATTAACAGCTTCTACCAGCTTCCCAAAATACATCAGTTCAAACACCATTTGTACTGAAATAAGTCTTATTTGTGCACGTCCTACCACTAGTCACAGTGGGGCTCAACCCCTTGCTAGTGGAAGCAACGAATCACTTGTTAGTATGTTGCGCTACTACAGGGCGACGCGTCGCAGAGGTGAGCTCCTCTCGTCAGCAAGTCAAAAGTCACTTAGAACTCACACACTCGCCTTTAACAGCCGCCCCACTCTGCCTCCGACACTCACACTCTCTCTCCATCACCACAAAGCGCTCTCCTAACTCTCACCGCCTCTCTCGAGTCACACAAACACCCAGCTCTCTCTCTCTCTCCACTGCCTCCTCTCCCCTCCCTCACTCACGTTTCTCCCGGGAAACTTGTCCTGTGTTGGCGGAAGCATTTGCATAACATCATGCATGACAAGCCATTCCTTTTATGTGACGACTTTGCAAGCACGCAAACCAAGCCAAGCACATCCGATGTTTGGAACTTGTCCTCGCCTGTGAGTCTTTAAGGAGATAGCACGGGTGGAATGCTCTCTGTCCAGCGGCTCTCCTTCATCTCGTGGAGTCAGACTCTGTCTCATCGTGGGGAACGACGGTGGTGAGCGTTTTGCTTCCTCGGATAGGCTAAGGTGCCCATCAGTAGGTATTATCGAGAACCCAAGACTGAAGACTGACTTCGAAGTTACAGTGTGACCTCGAAGTGGTAAGGTCTTTGGGATGTGACTGGCCATCCGTGGCCATCCCATCGCCTTTTTGAAGACTGTGGATCAGCGAACACTGCTGCTGCATCGTTCTTGCAGCTTCCAGGAAATGAATGTTAGTTGTGTAGGACATGAATCCACTGGAGGCTGTAATCTGGAATTACGGCGGTTAATAATTAATAATAGAAGCATATTTTTGTAACGTTTTTGTCAGTAACGAGAGGAAATGATAAATTTCAGAATGATGGTTAATGTTGGTAACTGTCATCAGTGAGAGAGAGAGAGAGAGAGAGAGAGAGAGAGAGAGAGAGAGAGAGAGAGAGAGGGAGGGAGGGAGAAACTCAGTAACTGGTTAAAGAGTATCACTTCTTGCCAAAGTCTAACGTAACTTCAGACAATCGAATTTCAACCAGAGGTTGAAGTAACGTCCTGTATTTCCTACAGAGCAGGGAAATATGAGGCCATAGTAATGCTCCTTACAATACAGAGTACAGGAGGGTCAGTAGAGAGTAGACCATCACCAGATGAAAGCATGATGTTCTCACCAACCCATCGGTAAGGGAGTCTCAAGGTGTCGTCCCATTCCATCGGTAAAGGAGTTTCAGTGAGTCGTCCCATTCCATCGGTAAGGGAGTCTCAAGGAGACGTCCCATTCCATCGGTAAAGGAGTTTCAGTGAATCGTCCCATTCCATCGGTAAGGGAGTCTCAAGGAGACGTCCCATTCCATCAGTAAAGGAGTCTCAAAGGAGACGTCCCATTCCATCGGCAGGGGAGTCTCAGTGAGTCGTCCCATTCCATTGTTCCGCAGGTTGAAATGAAAAAAAAAAAAATAGAAAAACAACCTCGGGAGGGCGAACTGTTCTCCCAGTGTTGTGAAGAGATGGTTGTGGCTTGCCTCTCCAGGCAGAGCGACCTGGTGAAAAGGTCTTGGGGAGTTAGGTTTTAATTAAATGTTCTCTGTTGAGTTAGTGGGGCAGGCCAATGGCTGCTTGCATCCGCTGGTCTGAAGCATTACTTTCGTTGTGCCGGCTCTCCCGGCTCACCGAAGTCAAAGGAGAATCCAAATTAAACGTGGATCTTTTGTATCGAGATTATTTACTAAAGACTTTGCTCCTCCCTTAAACATCCTCCAAGCTCCTGCTCGCGATTTCCGGGGATAAACGCATCAACTAGAGAAGATAATCAAATTGGCACAGAAAGATATCAGTATCTGCGAACGTGGGTCTGTATCTGAGCAAAAAAGCTGTATGTTTGGGAGACAGACAATAGAGGGAGCGCCCCCACAGTAGCCCATGCTTATGTCATCTGTTTATTTATAATATCAGGACTATTGCATCGTACCACACAATACATATCATGATTTTGAGAAGATGGGGATCTTGTTTTGTGCCACAACTCCTTGGTATATAAGACCTCTTTTTTTTCCCTCCCGTCATTTTTTTTTTCCACTTGGATGTGAGACTCTGAAATTCTCGAGCGTCTTTGATGTGCAGATGAAGACAGTTCAGCATTTTTGTCTTAAGTGAATAGAACATGAAAGAGATCTTCTTGCTCCACACACACACACACACACACACACACACACACACACACACACACACACACACACACACACACACACTGAGAGAAAGTCATGGATGATAAAATGAGACTTAAAAAAAAGCAAACTTGAAGCTCAAGTCATGTTTAAGGCATTCAGACGAAATCAGAACAAGTGAAGTAGAAAATGTATATCTACATAGATTTTGCTTTCAAACAAAATCTTCCTATTGGATGACCTGATTTCTCTCCGTTTTTTTTTAACGCATACTACGTTGCTTTCCGAGCGGAACGTTCCGTCACAGTTAACAAAGGTGGAGCAGATGTTCCTTCTCTTGCCATGCTAATAGTGGCGTTTCCCAGGGTTCTGTTCCATCACCAGTTCATAGTACATGGCCGCCAATCATGGCTACCCCGTGCACAAAGGAAATGGGCCACGAGATAAATACGTAATGATGTTAATCAGAATTTTTTAGAATGGTATTTGTAGATCTGGTTCTAAAGCTAAAGAATTATGAGGATGAGGTAGGAGGATGAGAAGTCAGTACTTGCCCTGTTCGAGCAGACGAGGAGGAAGAGGAGGAGAAGGAGGAGGAGGAAGAGGAAGAGGAGGAGGAGGTGTTGCTGGTCTCAACACGGAAACTATAGGAAGCAGCTGCCAAGATTTTGTCTGAAAAACGTCTTAAGTAGAATGAAAACGAACTCATTTTTTTTTTCTTCGGATTTTTTGAGTTGATACTTCAGAGAAAATCAGTTGTCGATGAAAACGAACTAATTTTTTTTTTCTTCGGGTTTTTTGAGTTGATACTTCAGAGAAAATCAGTTGTCGTATATATATTGTTGTCGCCATCATGATTCTGGAAGTAGGGATAAGTGTGGTTTTCCAGCATTTATCGTTGTCCTGGATTCAGCAGTCCGTATGCACTCAACCCAGCTGTTCATCCTCCCTGTAGGGCTGGTCGATTAATTGGCTACCTGGCGAAGGATATATATGCAGATAGATAGTTAGATGAATAGATAGAAAGATAGATAGATAGATAAGTAGATAGATAGAGAGATAGATAGATAGATAGATGGAGAGAGAGAGAGAGAGAGAGAGAGAGAGAGAGAGAGAGAGAGAGAGAGAGAGAGAGAGAGAGAGAGAGAGAGAGAGAGAGAGAGAGAGAGAGAGAGAGACGCAATGTCTGATACTAAACTGGAATTATCTTTTTTTTCTATAATAGAGAAAACCTTTAATCTACCAGCTCTGGCAGTGGGCGTCTTCCACATTAATCTCTACTACCTACGACTCGGGATAAAAGCAAGGAAAAAAGAGAGAGAGAAATATATATATATATCTATTATATATTCATTATACTTTGTCGCTGTCTCTCGCGTTAGCGAGGTAGCGCAAGGAAACAGATGAAAGAATGGCCCAACTCACCCACATACGCATGTATATACATACACGTCCACACACGCACATATACATACCTATACATCTCAACGTATACATATATATACACACATAGATCTGAGGCTTGGAGGAAAGCATGTATAATGCCATTGTATAAAGGCAAAGGGGATAAAAGTGAATGTTCAAACTACAGAGGCATAAGTTTGTTGATTCTTCCTGAAAAATTATATGGAAGGGTTCTGATTGTCCAAGACAGTTGCATGTTTACCAAATGGCATCCTAGCTTTGTTTCATCGATGTATATCAGCTGACTGTTATATTTCTCTCTTGTGTCTCCCCTGATGTGGTTATCATACGAAAGTGCACTTGGGAACTTATCGTGTTTCATTTTCCCCGTGGACTCATAGGAATATCTTGATCACGCGCAAAATTGTGATCCTTTCCAATATATATATATATATATATATATATATATATATATATATATATATATATATATATATATATATATATATATATATATATATATATATATATATTTTTTTTTTTTTTTTTTTTTTTTTATACTTTGTCGCTGTCTCCCGCGTTTGCGAGGTAGCGCAAGGAAACAGACGAAAGAAATGGCCCCCCCCCCCATACACATGTACATACACACGTCCACACACGCAAATATACATACCTACACAGCTTTCCATGGTTTACCCCAGACGCTTCACATGCCTTGCTTCAATCCACTGACAGCACGTCAACCCCTGTATACCACATGACTCCAATTCACTCTATTTCTTGCCCTCCTTTCACCCTCCTGCATGTTCAGGCCCCGATCACACAAAATCTTTTTCACTCCATCTTTCCACCTCCAATTTGGTCTCCCTCTTCTCCTCGTTCCCTCCACCTCCGACACATATATCCTCTTGGTCAATCTCTCCTCACTCATTCTCTCCATGTGCCCAAACCATTTCAAAACACCCTCTTCTGCTCTCTCAACCACGCTCTTTTTATTTCCACACATCTCTCTTACCCTTACGTTACTTACTCGATCAAACCACCTCACACCACACATTGTCCTCAAACATCTCATTTCCAGCACATCCATCCTCCTGCGCACATCTCTATCCATAGCCCACGCCTCGCAACCATACAACATTGTTGGAACCACTATTCCCTCAAACATACCCATTTTTGCTTTCCGAGATAATGTTCTCGACTTCCACACATTTTTCAAGGCTCCCAAAATTTTCGCCCCCTCCCCCACCCTATGATCCACTTCCGCTTCCATGGTTCCATCCGCTGACAGATCCACTCCCAGATATCTAAAACACTTCACTTCCTCCAGTTTTTCTCCATTCAAACTCACCTCCCAATTGACTTGACCCTCACCCCTACTGTACCTAATAACCTTGCTCTTATTCACATTTACTCTCAACTTTCTTCTTCCACACACTTTACCAAACTCAGTCACCAGCTTCTGCAGTTTCTCACATGAATCAGCCACCAGCGCTGTATCATCAGCGAACAACAACTGACTCACTTCCCAAGCTCTCTCATCCCCAACAGACTTCATACTTGCCCCTCTTTCCAGGACTCTTGCATTTACCTCCCTTACAACCCCATCCATAAACAAATTAAACAACCATGGAGACATCACACACCCCTGCCGCAAACCTACATTCACTGAGAACCAATCACTTTCCTCTCTTCCTACACGTACACATGCCTTACATCCTCGATAAAAACTTTTCACTGCTTCTAACAACTTGCCTCCCACACCATATATTCTTAATACCTTCCACAGAGCATCTCTATCAACTCTATCATATGCCTTCTCCAGATCCATAAATGCTACATACAAATCCATTTGCTTTTCTAAGTATTTCTCACATACATTCTTCAAAGCAAACACCTGATCCACACATCCTCTACCACTTCTGAAACCGCACTGCTCTTCCCCAATCTGATGCTCTGTACATGCCTTCACCCTCTCAATCAATACCCTCCCATATAATTTACCAGGAATACTCAACAAACTTATACCTCTGTAATTTGAGCACTCACTCTTATCCCCTTTGCCTTTGTACAATGGCACTATGCGCGCATTCCGCCAATCCTCAGGCACCTCACCATGAGTCATACATACATTAAATAACCTTACCAACCAGTCAACAATACAGTCACCCCCTTTCTTAATAAATTCCACTGCAATACCATCCAAACCTGCTGCCTTGCCGGCTTTCATCTTCCGCAAAGCTTTTACTACCTTTTCTCTGTTTACCAAATCATTTTCCCTAACCCTCTCACTTTGCACACCACCTCGACCAAAACACCCTATATCTGCCACTCTGTCATCAGACACATTCAACAAACCTTCAAAATACTCATTCCATCTCCTTCTCACATCACCGCTACTTGTTATCACCTCCCCATTTACGCCCTTCACTGAAGTTCCCATTTGCTCCCTTGTCTTACGCACCCTATTTACCTCCTTCCAGAACATCTTTTTATTCTCCCTAAAATTTACTGATAGTCTCTCACCCCAACTCTCATTTGCCCTTTTTTCACCTCTTGCACCTTTCTCTTGACCTCCTGCCTCTTTCTTTTATACTTCTCCCATATATATATATATATATATGTCTGTAGACCTCCTCCCCAACCCTCAAGTAATGTCCGTTGACCCAAAAGCTTTGCTAGACCTTCAATAACTTCGCCTCTCGTGTAATGTCAGGTTTATGACAAATCCCACATCGGGAGCCACTTATCTTTCAAGCCCCTCCGCCCCCGCTAAAGTAAGGCGAGTTTATGAAAGCAGCGAACCAAGAGGCCCGCAGGGGAAATGAATGAGGTAGTCTGGGTTATTCGTCATGTCGAACGTATCTGTGTTCCCAAACCCCCTCCAACCCACATCATAATTCGCCGCTTTGAAAACGGCAACCTCATGAACACATGGAGAGATATATTTGAAAGCTGGGAAACCTGTTTCTCTCTCTCTCTCTCTCTCTCTCTCTCTCTCTCTCTCTCTCTCTCTCTCTCTCTCTCTCTCTCTCTCTCTCTCTCTCGATAAATCTCAGGTTTGTGACGGTAACATTTCAGGTGAGTGACGGTAACATTGCGTCACATTACGCACACACGCGAGGCTTCTCGTATAGGTACACTAGTGACTTACTCTAGGTACCTTCAAACGGTATGATCACCCGCTTGGACCTCCTCATGTGGTGCACGAGAGACTAGCTGTCCTCTTCCACACCACAAATTCGTAACAGATGGAATAAAAAGAAAACAATCGCAAGCTACAGATATACACTCACTGTCCATCTTGATGTAGGGTGGGTGAGGGTTGATGTGGGACGATCCTGTCTCACCTGACGTGTGGTGGGGAAGGTACATTTGCGGCCTAACTGCGATTGAATTGGTCTCGCCTCTTGCCTTCTCTGTGTACTGTGGAGTGATCCTCATATATATGATTATTCTACTTAATCACCGTTTCCCACTTCAGCGAGGCAGAGCCAGGATACAGACGAAGAAAGACCCATCCGCTCACATTCACATGTATACATATATACGCACAAACACGTACATATACATTTACATATACATATACATATACATTTACATATGCATCTGCATAAACATGCATATGCATATATACACATCTACATATTCATACTTGCCTACATTCATCCATTTCCGGAGCCACCTTGCCCTACAGGACACAGCATTAACACCCAGTGCGTTGGCGAGTTAGCGCTAGGAAACATACGAAGAAAGGCCACATCAGCTTACATCCACTCTCTAGCTGTCATGTGTAATGCTCCCTATCCACATCCAGGCCATACTTTACCCCAGACATTTTACATTCCCTGGTTCAGTCCCCTGGTGGCACGTGGACCCTAGTATACCACATCGTTCCAATTTATTCTATTCCGTGCACTACTTTCACCCCTCCCCCCACGCATGTTCAGGCCTTGATCGCTTTAAATCTTTTCCGCTCCATCCCTCCACTTCCAATTTGGTCTCCCGCTTCTCCTTCTTCCCTCCATCTTTGTCAGTTATATCCTATTTGTCGACCTTTCCTCGTGAGACTTATTCTCTCCATATGTCCAAACCATTTCAACACGCCCTCTTCTGCTCTCTCAACCACACTCATTTTATTTCCACACATCTCTCTTACCCTTTCATCATTTACTCGATCAAACCACCTCATGCCACATATTGTCCTCAAACATTTCATTTACAACACATCCACCCTTCTCCACACATCTATAGCTCATGCCTTGCAACAATATAATATTGTTGGAACGACTTTTCCTTCAAACATACCCATTTTTGCTCTCCGAGATAACGTTCTCTTTTTCCACATATTCCTCATAATCCACGAACCTTCGCCCCCTCCCCCACCTTATGGCTCACTTCCGCTTTCGTTGTTCCATTCGCTGCTAAGTCTATTCCCAGATATCTAAAAAACAACTGACTTCCTTACCAAGCCTCTCTCTCCAAAACTCTTGCATTTACCTACTTAACCACCCCATCCATAAACAAGTTAAACAACCATAGTGACATCACACACTCTTGCTGCATACCTATCTTAAACACGCCTTACACCCTTGATAAAATCTTCTCAATGCTTTTTACAGCTTACTTCCCACACCATATAAGACCTTCCACAAAGCATCTCTATCAACCCTATCATATGCCTTCTCCACATCCATAAATGCCACTTACAAATCCATCTGGTTTACTAAATATCTCTCACAATCACTCTTCAAAGCAAACACCTCATCCACACATCCTCTACTGCTTCTAAAACCACACTGCTCCTTCCCAGTCTTATGCTCTGTATATGCCTTCACCCTTTCAATCAATACCCTCCCATATAATTTTTCATGAAGAATCAACAAACTTATGCCTCTGTAGTTTGAACACTCACTTTTATCCCCTTTGCCTTTATACAATGGTATTATACATGCTTTCCTCCAAGCCTCAGGTGCTTCACCATGATCCATACATACACTGGATACCCTTAACAACCAATCAACAACACAGTCACCCCCTTTCTTAATACATTCCAATCCCGCCGCCTTATTGGATTTCATCTTCCACAAGGCTTTCACTACCTCTTCCCTTTTCACCAAACAACTCTCCCTGACTCTCTCACTTTACATAGGAACCCTATCTAAACACCCTACATCTGCCACTCTATCATCAAACACATCTAGCAATTTTTCCAAATGCTAACTCCATCTCCCCCTCACTCCATCACTACCTGCTATCACTTCCCATTTTCCTCCCTTCACCTTCACCTTCACATAACTTAACTCCTTCCAGAACATCTTTTTATTCTCCTTAAAGTTTAATGATACTCTCTCACCCGAACTCTCATTTACCCTCTTTTTCAATCCCTGCTCCTTCCTCTTGACCTACTGCCGCTTTCTTTTATACATCTCCCATTCATTTGCAATCCTTCCTTGTAAGTAATACCCAAACACCTCTCTCTTCTCTTTCACTAGCAACTGCACTTTTCATCCCGCTATTCACTATCAGTCCCCCTGTACCACCAATTCCCGATAACGCCTGACCCCCTTCCTTGATAAAAGCAATCTCACCCGATAACACCAAAACCCAGATAACCCTCAGCTTACATTGTAAACGATTTTCATTTAGAATCGGAAATCAGTTGGCTCAGACTACGTGCGTTAGCTTATCTCGGTAGTCTGTACGGAAACACCAGCTCTGGACACTGCCAACCTGCGCCAAGAAAGAAAACGAAATGTTGCACAAATGTGGAAATTAGAGTGCACAGATTCTTCCGTTTTCCGTTCTTAATGATCTAGACCAAATTATCGAACACCCTTGGCTACCCCCGGATGCGTTATTCTTCATCCCTCGCTGTTTGGGTTGTAGCTTCGCAATTCTTGCCTCGTTCAAACTTCTTCCTCCGGGAACTATATATATATATATATATATATATATATATATATATATATATATATATATATATATATATATATATATATACATATATATGGATAGAGATGGGTGATTATTGGTGCCTATGCATCCAGGCATGAGAAGAAAGATCATGAGAGGCAAGTCTTTTGGGAGCAGCTGAATGAGTGTATTAGTAGTTTTGATGCACGAGACCGGGTTATAGTGATGGGTGATTTGAATGCAAAGGTGAGTAAAGTGGCAGTTGAGGGAATAATTGGTATACATTGGGTGTTCAGTGTTGTAAATAGAAATGGTGAGGAGCTTGTAGATTTATGTGCTGAAAAAGGACTGGTGATTGGGAATACCTGGTTTAAAAAGAGAGATATACATAAGTATATGTATGTAAGTAGGAGAGATAGCCAGAGAGCGTTATTGGATTACGTGTTAATTGATAGGCGCGCGAAAGAGAGACTTTTGGATGTTAATGTGCTGAGAGGTGCAACTGGAAGAATGTCTGATCTTTATCTTGCGGAGGCGAAAGTGAAGATTTGTAGAGGTTTTCAGAGAAGAAGAATGTTGGGGAGAAGAGAGTGGTGAGAGTAAGTGAGCTTGGGAAGGAGACTTGTGTGAGGAAGTACCAGGAGAGACTAAGTAAAGAATGGAAAAAGGTGAGAACATAGGACATAAGGGAGTGGGGAAGGAATGAGATGTATTTAGGGAAGCAGTGACGGCTTGCGCAAAAGATGCTTGTGGCATGAGAAGCGTGGGAGGTGGGCAGATTAGAAAGGGTAGTGATTGGTGGGATGAAGAAGTAAGAGTATTAGTGAAAGAGAAGAGAGAGGCATTTGGACGATTTTTGCAGGGAAATACTGCAAATGAATGGGAGATGTATAAAAGAAAGAGGCAGAAGGTCAAGAGAAAGGTGTGAGAGGTGAAAAGGAAGGCAAATAAGAGTTGGGGTGAGAGAGTATCATTAAATTTTAGGGAGAATAAAAAGATGTTTTGGAAGGAGGTAAATAAAGTGCGTAAGACAAGGAAATTAATATGAACTTCAGTGAAGGGGGCTAATGGGGAGGTGATAACAAGTAGAAGGAGATGGAGTGAGTATTTTGAAGGTTTGTTGAATGTGTTTGATGATAAAGTGGCAGATATAGGGTGTCTTGGTCTAGGTGGTGTGCAAAGTGAGAGGGTTAGGGAAAATGATTTGGTAAACAGAGAAGAGGTAGTAAAAGCTTTGCGGAAGATGAAAGCCGGCAAGGCAGCGGGTTTGGATGGTATTGCAGTGGACTTTATTAAAAAAGGGGATGACTGTATTGTTGACTGGTTGGTAAGGTTATCTAATGTATGTATGACTCATGGTGAGGTGCCTGAGGATCGGCGGAATGCTTGCATAGTGCCATTGTACAAAGGCAAAGGGGATAAAAGTGAGTGCTCAAATTACAAAGGTATGAGCTCTGTGGAATGTATTAAGAATAATGGTGTGGGAGGCAAGATGTTAGAAGCAGTGAAAAGTTTTTATCGAGGATGTAAGGCATGTGTACATTTAGGAAGAGAGGAAAGTGATTGGTTCTCAGTGAGTGTAGGTTTAAGGCAGGGGTGTGCGATGTCTCTATGGCTGTTTAATTTGCTTATGGATGGGGTTGTTAGGGAGGTGAATGCAAGAGTTTTGGAAAGAGGGGCAAGTATGCAGTCTGTTGTGGATGAGAGAGCTTGGGAAGTGAGTCACTTGTTCGCTGATGATACAGCGCTGGTGGCTGATTCGTGTGAGAAACTGCAGGAGCTAGTGACTGAGTCTGGTAAAGTGTGTCAAATAAGAAAGCTGAGATTAAATGCAAATAAGAGCGAGGTTATTAGGTACAGTAGGGTTGAGGGACAAGTCAATTGGGAGGTAAGTTTGAATAGAGAAAAACTGGAGGAAGTAAAGTGTTTTAGATATCTGGGAGTGGATTTGGCAGCGGATGGAACCATGGAAGCGGAAGTGAATCATAGGATGGGGGAGGGGGCGAAAGTTCTGGGAGCGTTGAAGAAAGTGTGGAAGGCGAGAACATTATCTCGGAAAGCAATAATGGGTATGTTTGAAGGAATAGTGGTTCCAACAATGTTATATGGTTGCGAGGCGTGGACTATAGAGTTGTGCGGAGGAGGGTGGATGTGCTAGAAATGAGATGTTTGAGGACAATATGTGGTGCGAGGTGGTTTGATCGAGTAAGTGATGATAGGGTAAGAGAGATGTATGGTAATAAAAAGAGTGTGGTTGAGAGAGCAGAAGAGGGTGTTTTGAAATGGTTTGGTCACATTGAGAGAATGAGTGAGGAAAGATTGACCAAGAGGATATATATGTCAGAGGTGGAGGGAAGGAGAAGTGAGAGACCAAATCAGAGGTGGAAAGATGGAGTGAAAAAGGTTTTGAGTGATCGGGGCCTGAACATGCAGGAGGGTGAAAGGCGTGCAAGGAATAGAGTGAATTGGAACGATGTGGTATACTGGGGTCGACGTGCTGTCAATGGATTGAACCAGGGCATGTGAAGCGTTTGGAGTAAACCATGGAAAGTTGTGTTGGGCCTGGATGTGGAAAAGGAGCTGTGGTTTCGGTTCATTATTACGTGACAGCTAGAAACTGAGTGTGAACGAATGTGGCCTTTGTTGTCTTTTCCTAGCGCTACCTCGCACACATGAAGGGGGAGGGGTTTTTTATTTCATGTGTGGCGGGGTGGCGATGGGAATGAATAAAGGCAGACAGTATGAATTATGTACATGTGTATATATGTATATGTCTGTGTGTGTATATATATGTATACGTTGAGATGTATAAGTATGTATATTTGCGTATATGGACGTGTATGTATATACATGTTTATGTGGGTGGGTTGGGCCATTCTTTCGTCTGTTTCCTTGCACTACCTCGCTAACGCGGGAAACAGCGACAAAGCAAAATATAATAAGATAGATATGTATATTCGTTGCTTTACACATTTCTTTCTCAGGCTGTTACTTCTCAGAGCCCTAAATTGGCACTTTGATACCACTGTTTAAACTAACTTAAAAAAAATCGTTTTCGACTTTTCTCTGAAAGATTTACTACTTGTCTTTGAGGAAATTCTTCATTTTTCTTTTCTTTTTCACTTTTGACTCTGTCTCTGACTCTGTCTCTCCTTAGCGCAAGGCAAAGTTTATTGTTGCAGACATGAAGGCTTGCAAAGTCTCTATTTCTAAATTTCTATGACTACCTCCTCTTATAGGTCATGGTTCAGCCATTCGCGTTCCAAGACTAACGCGGTAAAAGGTGCCTCTTCCTCTGTGACTGCTCCTCTTCCAGTCCAAAGTTCTACCGTTAGAGTTATAAGGCTATTAAAGTAAAAGGTCTACAAAGTGGCACCAAGGGAGGCTTGCTGTCTCTGTGACTGGCTTTATCTTTGTTCCGAATTATGGCATATACTTAACTCATAAGGTGAAGCGTTTCTTTATCTAAATGAAGAGTAATATCTCTTCTAAGAATAGTTTTTTTTTCTTGTCTTAAGCTAAAAGACGTTCTATAAGTGATAGCTCGTGAATGGACGTATGAGAGAAGGAGGCCTTTTCTTCTTCTTCTGTTCCTGGCGCTCCTTCACATACGCAGGAAGCGGGAATCGCCTCTGAAAGAAAGATAAGAAGAACCATAACTTTAAGTTGATCGTTATATCCCATATAGAGAAGTATATCCAGGAAAATACCGCGGCTCACAACCTGGCGAAAACTCCACCTTTGGCCTTGGAACTTTCTATCAGGATTTCATTTCTGATGATTTTCCAGACCCATGTTTTCAGTCACTCTTATTTCACTGCCAACATTTCACTGCAGTTGACACCAGCGTACAATGGAACACCCCTTCAAGTTCTCCTATAATATTAGACGTATTTGGCTCGCTGTTCATTACGGTGGTATTCAAAGAGCGAAGAGTAAACTATCGAAGCACTTCTTACCAATTCACTATGTTGGAAGCAGCGTCCGCAGGGAGAGGCTGGCCGCAGGGAGAGGTTGGCTGCAGCGTCCGCAGGGAGAGGTTGGACGCAGGGAGAGGTTGGACGCAGCGTTCGCAGGGAGAGGTTGGACGCAGGGAGAGGTTGGACGCAGCGTTCGCAGGGAGAGGTTGGCCGCAGGGAGAGGTTGGACGCATGGGGAATCCAGATAAGGGTCGCAAAAGCAAGAATATCCCGGGGACAATATTTTCCACAGGGGCTTCTGATGGCCTGAAGAGTTGCCAAGAGTTTTTCCCGGAAAGTTTAAGAGGATCTCGGCGTTCGAGGGAGTGTAAAAGGCACTGGTGGTGGTAGAGGCAGTGGTAGAGGCACTCGTGGTGGTAGAGGCAGTGGTAGAGTCACTCGTGGTGGTAGAGGCAGTGGTAGAGTCACTCGTGGTGGTAGAGGCAGTGGTAGAGTCACTCGTAGTGGTAGAGGCAGTGGTAGAGTCACTCGTGGTGGTAGAGGCATTGGTAGAGTCACTCGTGGTGGTAGAGGCAGTGGTAGAGGCACTCGTGGTGGTAGAGGCAGTGGTCGAGTCACTCGTGGTGGTAGAGGCAGTGGTAGAGGCACTCATGGTGGTAGAGGCAGTGGTAGAGTCACTCGTAGTGGTAGAGGCAGTGGTAGAGTCACTCGTGGTGGTAGAGGCAGTGTTAGGAGCACTCGTGGTGTTCGAGGCAGTGTTAAAAGGATTTGTGGTGGTAGAGGCATTTTCAGAGGGACTCGTGGTGATAGAGGCAATGTTAGAGGCACTCGTGATAGTAGAGGCACTCGTGGTGGTAGAGGCAGTGATAGAGGCACTCGTAGTGGTAGAGGCAGTGGTAGAGGCACTCGCGGTGGTAGAGGCAATGTTAAAGGGCCCCTTGGTGTTAGAGGCAGTGTTAAAAGAAGTGTTAGAGCGTCACGTGGTGATGGTGTCAGAAGCAATGCCGGTGGTAGAGGCAGCGTTAGAGGCACGCCTGGTGGTAGAGGCAGTGTTAGAGGCACGCCTGGCGGTAGAGGCATGGCTGGAATTCCAAATTAAGGTGCTCGTAGCGAGAAAATACGTCGACCACGTTGGGGCATTGTGATGGCATGAATGACAATGTTAGGTACAATAGTGTTAGTGTTAGTGTTAGTGTTAGTGTTAGTGTTAGGGAATGTTTGACGCAGTGTTAAAGGAGATGGGTCGCTCTTGCAGCAGATGCGCCTGGGGCAATGTCAACCGCTTAAACACGACGGCACGACCCTCGAACACGACGGTACGACCCTTGAACACGACGGTACGACCTTTGAACACGACGGTACGACCCTTGAACACGACGGTACGACCCTTGAACACGACTGTACGATCCTTGAACACGACGGTACGATCCTTGAACACGACGGTACGATCCTTGAACACGACGGTGCGACCCTTGAACACGACAGTACGACCCTTGAGTACAACGGTAAGACCTTTGAGCACGACGGTACGACCCTTGAGCACGATGGTACGACCCTTGAGCACGACGGTACGACCCTTGAGCACGACGGTACGACCCTTGAGCATGACGGTATGACCCTTGAGAACGGCGGTACGACCCATGAGTACAACGATATGACCCTCAAGAACTACGATGAAGCCCCTGAGCATAACTGTACGACCCTTGAGCATAACGGTATGACCCTTGAGCATGACGGTACGACCCTTGAGCATGACGGCACGACCCTTGAGCATGAGGGTACGACCCTTGAGCATGAGGGTACGAACTTGGAGTGAGGTTAGAGATTCCTGCATCATACCCATGTTTTCGTGCTTAAGGGTCTTGCACTACCGTGGTCAAGGGCTATTGTAACGTCGTGCTCAAGGACGTTGTACCGTAGTGGTCACGTGTTCACACCATCATGCACCGTCGCTCTCACGAGGTTCAGACCAAGGCAAGCAACGGTACAAGCAGCAGCAGTCGTGCTACAAGGAAGAACAACCCGGCCACATCCTCCACCTGAGAGAGAGAGAGAGAGAGAGAGAGAGAGAGAGAGAGAGAGAGAGAGAGAGAGAGAGAGAGAGCCATTGCGAAACAGACCAGCCTTGAAACTGGGCTGGACCGTCGGTGTGTGTGTGTGTGTGTGGTTGCGACACTTCCAGCCCGTGGCGTCCCTCCCTCTTCCTCGCGACTGTCGTAAGCCATGGTTCACACTACGTAGAGATATATATTACCCGTGGCGAAAGCCCCCAGAAGGTGGGGAGGGGGACAACAGCAAACCCCTCCCCCTCTCTCACACACACACACACACACACACACACACACACACACACACACACACACACACACACACACTTTCCGAAACTCTCAAAAGCCCTCTCTCTCTCTCTCTCTCTCTCTCTCTCTCTCTCTCTCTCTCTCTCTCTCTCTCTCTCTCTCTCTCTCTCTCTCTCTCTCTTACGTCATATCACCCTCCCCCCTTTCGTCTGAACCACTCACAGAGTGGATCATAAACTGTTAATCCAGACGAGGGACATCGGGAGACCAGGCAGCCCCGCAACGGCAGCTTAAATCAAAGGAGAAAAAAAGATTTATCACAGAATCTGTTTTCCTTTTTTTTTTTCCAAGGGAGTCTCTTCCGGGGGCCTGAGAAAACTTCCCCAGAGACCTCCAGTTACTGAGGGAGATACGCTTTCAACCTCCCCTCCCTCCCTGACCCTCTATTTGAGTTAGTTTCTTTCAAAACGCATTTATCCTTTTTTTTTTTTAACAAAAGACAGAAGACGTGTATCAGATGTTGATAGTTGAAACTAACATCCATTTCTTTCACATATGTAGAGTCAATGAAAATATGTGTACCCAGACATACATACGTGCACACAACCACACACCTCCCTTGTATACTGAGAATGACCACAAAATCCTCCGAACTGCTTATCCTTCATGGAACAATGTACAAAAAATAAGGATAGAAAAGACGTAATCTACACTGATCATAAAGGCGTACGGGTAAGGGGAGTGTAACTACTTACAACTCCGTCAGATAGTTGGATTGTTAAAAGACCTGTGTGTGTGTGTGTGTGTGTGTGTGTGTGTGTGTGGTCGTTAGCTATGCCTCCCTCCCCAGCAATACACCATCAGTTTGGTCTCGATGTTGCAGGACGTAACACCGCTGGCGGAGTGTGTGTATGTGTGTGTGTGTGTGTGTGTGTGGGGACCGGTAGTGTAATGACTTATTTACACCAGTGTCTGGCCGTATTTTGTACTGGTGCTGCGCTCTGTCAAAACTCTGTTTCCTCCTTACGTTGTGCGGATATGACTGCACAAACTTGGAACTGAAATTCACCGAAGAACTTTTAAGAATGATAGTTGAAACCAGGGAAAAGGTTGATATGGTTAAGAACTCAATATGATATGTGACAGCAGTTAAACAACCCAAGTTAGAGTCTCCAATGTATTCCGTTCACAGCAAAAGGTAAGACGCTTCGTGATTTTGTACGTAATGTTGAGTGTATTATGATGCTGTTGTGATGTGTACATTCGTCGGTAAATTAAACAGGGAGGAGTGTGTAGGGGAGAAAGAGGGGGAGGTTATAGAGGCTAGGGAGAGGTATGTAGGGGAGAGAGAGGGAGAAGTTATAGAGGTTAGGGAGGAGTGTGTAGGGGAGAGAGAGAGGGAGAGGTTATGGAGGCTAGGGAGGAATGTGTAGGGAAGGGAGAAAGGGAGGTTATAGAGGTTAGGGAGGAGTATGTAGGGGAGAGAGGGGTAGGTTATGGAGGCTAGGGAGGAGTGTGTAGGGGAGAGAGAGAGGGAGAGGTTGTGGAGGCTAGGGAGGAATGTGTAGGGAAGGGAGAAAGGGAGGTTATAGAGGTTAGGGAGGAGTGTGTCAGGGAGGGTGAGCGGGAGGCTATAGAGGTCAGGGAGGAGGGTGTAGGGTGGAGCGAGAGGGGCAGTGTTGTGTGTCTTGGTGACATGTAGTTTGATGGGGCCATCCTGTAGGTGTAGGGTGAGTCTTCTGGACAGTGTACAGGTTGTGCTTCCCATGTGGGTCATGTTGGTCAGGAGCTCACAGTCTCCTGGTTGACAGTTGGATTCATGAATTACGTTGGATTATTGTGATGTGTCTTTGTTTTCGTACAGTCGGTTGCTCATGGTGAGGTTACTTGTTTTGTGTTTGTTCCTGCGGTGGATGACTGGCCTGACTTTGTTACTTTGAGTTGTGTGGGTAATGATCCTGGAGACCCCCACACAATAGCAGGGTCAAGCTGGTCACCTTACCAGTGAAGCAGAGAGAGGGACGGGCGTCCTCATCATGAGCTATCAATGAGCTGTCCAAAGATGAATGTGTACTACGATACATTGTCTCCAGAAACAGTTACCATCATTAATCACATGTTCTGAGGTCAGGGGAGCAGCCAGAGGGTAAACCATGGGAAGGTTTGTGAGGCCTGGTTGTGTACAGGGGCTTGGTTGTGTACAGGGGCTTGGTTGTGTACAGGGGCTTGGTTGTGTACAGGGGCTTGGTTGTGTACAGGGGCCTGGTTGTGTACAGGGGCTTGGTTGTGTACAGGGGCCTGGTTGTGTACAGGGGCTTGGTTGTGTACAGGGGCTTGGTTGTGTACAGGGGCCTGGTTGTGTACAGGGGCTTGGTTGTGTACAGGGGCTTGGTTGTGTACAGGGGCTTGGTTGTGTACAGGGGCTTGGTTGTGTACAGGGGCTTGGTTGCTGTGAGGAGGCAGTGGTCTTGATACATTGAACTTACAGAGGAATACAAAGGAATTCAAACCGCTATAGACCATTGGGTTCTTTCGAGGCTATCTGTGATAGAGGAGGATATGTGAAACTCACACAGAATAAAATGGCAAAAGTTAGAAGACATACAGAGAATACAAAGAGAATAACCTGCAAATTGTCCTTTTCACTTTAGAGGCGAAGTATTCGTCAAGTCTGTGCTTAAATGTCCTGCTTTCAACCACTCTGCTTGGCTGATCGTTCCATATTTTAACAATCCCTCGACTTAAATCGTTTGCCCACGAGTGTGTGTCCGTCACTAAGAGTAAAATCAGACGAATCAAGTCATAGGTAACCTGGTAGATCAAGATTATCAAAGCCTTTGATCATCTTCAATACTTGTACTAAACCTCCTCTTCTGAACCCCTTCTTTTCTAAGCTGAATAGATTCAAATCGTTTAAATGTCATCTCGTAGGATTTGTTTCTCAGACTGGGAATCATTTTCGTGGTTCGATGCTGTGGGTATTTACTATATGTATCTGGGCATTATACTATATGTATCTGGGTACTATACTATATGTATCTAGGTATTTACTATATGTACCTGGGTATTTACTATATGTATCTGGGTATTGACCAAATGTATCTGTGTATTTACTATGTGTATTTGGGCATTTACTATATGTATCTGAGTATTTACTATATATATCTGAGTATTTACTATATATATATATATATATATATATATATATATATATATATATATTTATATCGGCATTTACTATATGTATCTAGGTATCTACCATATGTATCTGGGTATTTACCATATGTATCTGTGTATTTACCATATGTATCTGTGTATTTCCCATATGTATCCAGGTATTTACCGAATGTATCTGTGTATCTACCATGTGTATCTGTGTATTTCCCATATGTATCCGGGTGTTTACCATATGTATCTGTGTATTTCCCATATGTATCTGGGTATCTACCATATGTATCTGGGTATTTACCAAATGTATCTGGGTATTTACCGTATGTATCCGGATATTCACCATATGTATCCGGGTATTTACCATATGTATCCGGATATTTACCATATGTATCTAGGTATTCACCATGTGTAGCTGTGTTTTACTGTGTCTACTGTACGTCATTAATATTTTCTCACTCTCAGGTCTTTTTCGTCTAAGTACATTTGATATTGGCTCACCAAACTTTCTATATTGATAACTAACATTTTGACCTTCAATATGTATCATTCAGGATGTATGAACACTGAAGGCCAGTTGCAAATTCAATGGCCAGTGCAATGAATTGTTTAAATCACGTTGAATAATCAAGCAATCTTTCTTTGCTAAGGGTTTTACTTCGTAAATATCGTAACATCGGTAAATTTATCTATCATCCTGGTGAACTCTGTCTCGACATCAATGATATAGATAACAGAAGATATCTTTAACACCCTCTCGTAATTACTGGCTGCCTACCGACGACCAGGAAAGGAATTAACCACATGAATATATTTCGTAAGTATTCGCGGTCAGTAGACCCCAGGGAGATATTCCATTGGATATTCCATTGGTTCACCTGTCACCTATTCTCTTTCTTCTCCTCATGCGAGATCTATGAGTTCCTAAAACACACGAACGTATCCACTAGCAAATGAACACACATATCAACACACAAAGGTAGGATACACACACACACACACACACACACACACACACACACACACACACACACAACGTGTACTGTAATAGTTAGCGTTACTGACCATGAGTCACCATGGGGCCTGCCCAGCTCACATCGAACCCAGGTGTCCATCCTCAACTCGCAGCTGGTTCATAAGTTAGTACCTGACGTAGGCTGGGAGATATATATATATATATACATACATATATATATATATATATATATATATATATATATATATATATATATATATATATATATATATATATATATATATACACACACACATATATATTCATTTATCATACTTTGTCGCTGTCTCCCGCGTTAACGAGGTAGCGCAAGGAAACAGACGAAAGAATGGCCCAACTCACCCACATACACATGTATATACATACACGTCCACACATGCACATATACATACCTATACATGTCAACGTATACATATATATACACACACAGACATATACATATATACACATGTACATAATTCATACTGTCTGCCCTTATTCATTCCCGTCGCCACCCCGCCACACATGAAATAACAACCTCTTCCCCCCGTATGTGCGCGACGTAGCGCTAGGAAAAGACGACAAAGGCCACATTCGTTCACACTCAGTCTCTAGCTATCATGTATAATGCACCGAAACCACAGCTCCCTTTCCACATCCAGGCCCTACAGAACTTTCCATGGTTTACCCCAGACGCTTCACATGCCCTAGTTCAATCCATTGACTGCACGTCGACCCAGGTATACCACAGCGTTCCAATTCACTCCATTCCTTGCACGCCTTTCACTCTCCTGCATGTTCAGGCCCCGATCACTCAAAATCTTTTTCACTCCATCTTTCCACCTCCAATTTGGTTTCCCACTTCTCCATCCCTCCACCTCTGACACATATATCCTCTTTGTTAATCTTTCCTCACTCATTTTCTCCATGTGACCAAACCATTTCAAAACGTCCTCTTCTGCTCTCTCGACCACACACTTTTTATTACCACACATCTCTCTTACCCTTTCATTACTTACTCGATTAAACGACCTCACACCACATATTGCCCTCAAACATCTCATTTCCAGGACATCCAACCCTCCGCACAACTCTATCTATAGCCCACGCCTCGCAACCATATAACATTGTTGGAACCACTATTCCTTCAAATATATCCATTTTTGCTTTCCAAGATAACGTTCTCGACTTCCACACATTCTTCAACGCTCCCAGAACTTTCGCCCCCTCCCCCACCCTATGATTCATTTCCGCTTCCATGGTTCCATCCGCTGCCAGATCCTCTCCCAGATATCTAAAACACTTCACTTTCTCCATGGGATGATCAGTGTTGCAAATGGAAATGGTGAAGAGCTTGTAGATTTATGTGTTGAAAAAGGACTGGTGATTGGGAATACCTGGTTTAAAAAGAGAGATATACATAAGTATACGTATGTAAGTAGGAGAGATGGCCAGAGAGCCTTATTGGATTACGTGTTAATTGATAGGTGCGCGAGAGAGAGACTTTTGGATGTTGATGTGTTGAGAGGTGCAACTGGAGGGATGTCTGATCATTATTTTGTGGAGGCGAAGGTGAAGATTTGTAGGGGTTTTCAGAAAAGAAGAGAGAATGTTGGGGTGAAGAGAGTGGTGGGAGTAAGTGAGCTTGGGAAGGAGACTTGTGTGAGGAAGTACCGGGAGAGACTGAGTACAGAATGGAAAAAGGTGAGAACAAAGGAGGTAAGGGGAGTGGGGGAGGAATGGGATGTTTTTAGGGAAGCAGTGATGGCTTGCGCAAAAGATGTTTGTGGCATGAGAAGCGTGGGAGGTGGGTTGATTAGAAAGGGTAGTGAGTCGTGGGATGAAGAAGTAAGATTATCAGTGAAAGAGAAGAGAGAGGCATTTGGACGATTTTTGCAAGGCAAAATGGAAATGAGTGGGAGATGTATAAAAGAATGAGGCAGGAGGTCAAGAGAAAGGTGCAAGTGGTGAAAAAGAGGGCAAATGAGAGTTGGGGTGAGAGAGTATCATTAAATTTCAGGGAGAATGAAAAGATGTTTAGGAAGGAAGTAAAGAAAGTGCGTAAGACAAGGGGGCAAATGGGAACTTCAGTGAAGGGGGCTAATGGGGAGGTGATAACAAGTAGTGGTGATGTGAGAAGGAGATAGAATGAGTATTTTGAAGGTTTTTGAATGTGTTTGATGATAGAGTGGCAGATATAGGGTGTTTTGGTCGAGGTGGTGTGCAAAGTGAGAGGGTTAGGGAGAATGATTTGGTGAACAGAGAAGAGTTAGTAAAAGCTTTGCGGAAGATGAAAGCCGGCAAGGCAGCGGGTTTGGATTGTATTGCAGTGGAATTTATTAAAAAAGGGGGTGACTATATTGTTGACTGGTTGGTAAGGTTATTTAATGTATGTATGATTCATGGTGAGGTGCGTGAGGATTGGCGGAATGCTTGCATGGTGCCATTGTACAAAGGCAAAGGGGATAAGAGTGAGTGCTCAAATTACAGAGGTATAAGTTTGTTGAGTATTCCTGGGAAATTACATGGGAGGGTATCGATTGAGAGGGTGAAGGCATGTACAGAGCATCAGATTGGGGAAGAGCAGTGTGGTTTCAGAAGTGGTAAAGGATGTGTGGATCAGGTGTTTGCTTTGAAGAATGTATGTGAGAAATACTTAGAAAAGCAAATGGATTTGTATGTAGCATTTATGGATCTGGAGAAGGCATATGATAGAGTTGATAGAGTTGCTTTGTGGAAGGTATTAAGAATATATGGTGTGGAAGGCAAGTTGTTAGAAGCAGTGAAAAGTTATATCGAGGATGTAAGGCATGTGTACGTGTAGGAAGAGAGGAAAGTGATTGGTTCTCAGTGAATGTAGGTTTGCGGCAGGGGTGCGTGATGTCTCCATGGTTGTTTAATTTGTTTATGGATGAGGTTGTTAGGGAGGTGAATGCAAGAGTTTTGGAAAGAGGGGCAAGTATGTAGTCCGTTGTGGATGAGAGAGCTTGGGAAGTGAGTCAGTTGTTGTTCGCTGATGAAACAGCGCTGGTGGCTGATTCATGTGAGAAACTGCAGAAGCTGGTGACTGGGTTTGGTAAAGTGTGTGTAAGAAGAAAGTTGAGAGTAAATGTGCATAAGAGCAAGGTTATTAGGTACAGTAGGGTTGAGGGTCAAGTCAACTGGGAGTTAAGTTTGAATGAAGAAAAACTGGAGGAAGTAAAGTGTTTTAGATATCTGGGAGTGGATCTGGCAGCGGATGGAACCATGGAAGCGGAAGTGGATCATAGGGTGGGGGAGGGGGCGAAAATTCTGGGAGCCTTGAAGAATGTGTGGAAGTCGAGAACATTATCTCGGAAAGCAAAAATGGGTATGTTTGAAGGAATAGTGGTTCCAACAATGTTGTACGGTTGCGAGGCGTGGGCTATGGACAGAGTTGTGCGGAGGAGGAGAGTTGTCCGGAGGAGGAGAGAGGAGAAGAGGGTGTCTTGAGGGAACGAGGAGAAGTGGGAGACCAAATTGGAGGTGGAAAGATAGAGTGAAAAAGATTTTGTGTGATCGGGGCCTGAACATGCAGGAGGGTGAAAGGAGGGCAAGGAGTAGAGTGAATTGAATCGATTGGGTATACCGGGGTTGACGTGCTGTCAGTGGATTGAATCAGGGCATGTGAAGCGTTTGGGGTAAACCATGGAAAGCTGTGTAGGTATGTATATTTGCGTGTGTGGACGTATGTATATACATGTGTATGGGGGGGGGGGGGGGTTGGGCCATTTCTTTCGTCTGTTTCCTTGCGCTACCTCGCAAACGCGGGAGACAGCGACAAAGCAAAAAAAAAAAAAAATATATATATATATATATATATATATATATATATATATATATATATATATATATATATATATATATATATATATATATATATATATATATATATATATAATGCAAGAGGTCACAGTGGTGCACATGATCTATATTATGTGGGGCGGGGGGGGGGGGGGGGGGGAGGGGGGGCAGCGATGCTATTTCCGGTGTGGCGGGGTGGCTTCGAGAATTGATGAAGGCAAGCAAGTATGAATATGTACATGTGTATCTATGTATCTGTCTTTGTATGTGTATGAATATGTATACATATGTGTATATGTTAATATGTCTATGTAAGTTTAAGTATATCTACGTGTAGGGGCGCTCATATATATATATATATATATATATATATATATATATATATATATATATATATATATATATTTATATATATATATGTATTTGACCCTTGCGACTAATACTACCTCACTCTTGCTAACGGTTCCTCCACTCAAACATTCCCCGTGCGTCTGGGCAAATGAAGGAGGCTCTGGCCTCCTTGCAGCGTCCCTTGGTGCTGGGAATTGCTCTTCACTGTTGTTGTGGGAATGCGATTGGAATCCCCCCCCTGGCTCCTGGTTTGCTGGAACCCCAAGACCTCGTCTCCTGATCCGGCTCTCCGTTCTTGCATGGGAATTGGAATCTATTTAGTTAATCAACCTTTTTGAACCTATATGTGTGAGGACTTGTAAAGGATCGATCTGAGATGATTAGATACATACATACACGTTGGGTAGTAAGATGTCTTAAGAAGGAATTAAAGATTATGTCTGTGAGGTTTGGACTTAAACTAGTGTTGGCTCGTACTGTTCTTAAACTGATTTGGTCTTGCACTGATTTGTTCTTAAACTGACTTGTTCTTAAACTGATTTGTTCTTAAACTGATTTGTTATTAAACTGATTCCAGATTAAACTGATTGGTGCTTGAATTGATTAGTCCTTAAAAGTAATTGATATCTAAACTAATTTGCACGTAAAGTTATGAGTGCTTAAAGCGATTAATGCTTAAGCTAATAAGAGCTTAATTGGATTAGTCCTTAGATTGATTAGTGCTTAAACTAATTAGTTAGAAAGCTGATTACTGTTTTAACTCAATATTGATAGAGCAATTCCTCGTTTTGAGACCGTTTTTCTTTTTCCGTAGTTCAGTTGTATGTAGCGAAAGTACTTATTTCTCAGGAAAAAGGAAAACGGAGGAAGAAAGCACAACTGTTGTGAAATAAGGAAATGAGGAGATACGTGCACATTGATGACGGACCCTCAGTGGTAGATACCTGATTTAATCATGCCCACACCAGAAGCTTATGGGGAAAAACTATTTTAAAGTTTTCTCTCGAGAGAGTCAAATCTCTCAACAGGTTTCTAACTGCGTCAAACTTCTCCACGGGTTTCTAATTGTTTTAAAGCTCTCAACAGGTTTCTAACTGCGTCAAACCTCTCCACGGGTTTCTAATTGCGTTAGACCTCTCCACGGGCTTCTGTTTCAAAGCTCTCAACAGGTTTCTAACTGCGTCAAAGCTCTCCACGGGTTTCTAACTGCGTCAAACCTCTCCACGGGTTTCTAACTGCGTCAAACCTCTCCACGGGTTTTTAACTGTTTCAAAGCTCTCCACGGGTTTCTAACCGAGGCAATGCTTCAACCCTTCAATCAATACCCACCCATACAATTCACCAAAAATACTCAACAGACCTATGCCTCTTTAGTTTGAACACTCACCTTTATTCACTTTGCCTTTATACAGTGGCACTGTACATGCATTTCGCCGATCCTCAGGCACTTCACCATGATCCATACCAACCAATCAACAACACAATCACCCCCTTCCTTGATAAATTTAACTGTAATACCATCCAAACCCGCCGCCTTGCCGGCTTTCATCTTACGCAAGGCTTTCACCACCTCTTCTCTTTTCGCCAAATCATTCTTCCTGAGTCTCTCACTTCGCATACCACCCTAACTAAAACAACTTATATCAGCCACTCTGTCATCAAACACATTCAACAGCCCTTCAAATTACCACTCCATTGCTACCTGTTATCTCTTCCTCTTTTGCTTCCTTCACCGATGTTCCCGTTTATTTTCTTGTCTTTCTCACATTATTTACACCCTTCCAAAATATCTTCTTATGCTCCCTAAAGTTTAATGATACTCTCTCATCCCAAGTCTCATTTGCCCTCTATTTCAACCCCTGCGCCTTCCTCTTGACCTTCTGCTGCTTTTTCTTATACGACTCCCAATCATTTGCACTCCTTCGTTGTAGGTACCGCCTAAACGCCTCTCTTTTCACTTTCGCTAATAACTTTACCTCATCCAATCACTCACCATCCCTTCAAATCCGCCCACCTCCCACCCTTCCGCATGCCACATGAATCTCTTGCACATGCCATCACTGCTTCCCTAAATACCTCCCATTCTTCACCCACTCCCCTCACTTCATTTGCTGTCACC
The DNA here is from genome assembly GCF_036320965.1 of Panulirus ornatus. NCBI lineage: Eukaryota > Metazoa > Arthropoda > Malacostraca > Decapoda > Palinuridae > Panulirus > Panulirus ornatus. Next base: position 17,005,780 of record NC_092252.1, on the reverse strand, counting down.
TTTTGCTATTCTATACTTAATCTCTCCTGGTACTTCCTCACGCAAGTATCCTTTCCAAGCTCACTTACTCTCATCACTCTCTTTCCCCCAACATTGTCTCCTCTATTTCGAAAACCTCTGCAAGTCTTCACCCTCGCCTCCACAAGATAGTGATCATACATCCCACTAGCTGCCCCTTTCAGCAAATTTATATTCAAAAGTCTCTCTCTTACACGCTTATCAATCAATACGTAATCTATAATGCCCGTTGACCATCTCTCCCACTGACATACGTATAATTGTGCATATTTCTCGTTTTAAACCAGGTATTCCCAATCACCAGTCTTTTTTCAGCACACAACTCCACCGGCTCTTCACCAGTCTCAGGCACCAAACCTGCTGACAGAATCACTCAGCTGCTTCCAAAACACTTGCCTCTCGTGATCTTTCTTCTCACAGTCAGATGCATAACTACCAACAATCACCCATCTCTCGCCATCCACTTTCAGTTTTGCCTACATCAGTCTAGAATTTACTTCCTTAAACTCTACCACGCACTCCCACAACTCCTGCTTCAGGAGTAGTGCTACTTCTTCCTTAGCTCTTGTCCTCTCACCAACCCCTGACTTTATTTACAAAACATTTTCAAACTATTCTTCCCTTTTACCCTTGAGCTTCGTTTCGTAAAATGCTGTCTGCTGGTTACGTTAGCCTGATGAGAATGGACCAGTGGAGACCCCGTTGCTCACCAACGTGAGACGAAGGGTATTTGATCATGCAGTATTCGTGCAGTCATTTTCTTAGTAGGGGTGATCATAGCCTGGCATTTGCGCTCCCGCCTCTCACGCATGGGTCCCGGGCTCGATCCACGCTGTTAGAGGTTTGTATGTTATATATATATATATATATATATATATATATATATATATATATATATATATATATATATATATATATATATATATATGTATATATAGGAGTGTGTTGTGTGTGTGTGTGTGTGTGTGTGTGTGTAATGTCTATTGTACTTTCATTATAGTCAGATATAAAAAGAAGATAAAAGAGACATAACACATCCCTGGGAAATAGTAATACCACCTTCTCTTCTACTGTAGGTGGAGGAAGTTCGATGCATCAACAAAAAGGCAGAATGAACTTAGCAACAACATACGGGAACACACAGACAACCCAATGGTCTATGACGAGATTATCGGCCGTTGGACAATAATAGCATCCGAGAGTCCTAATGTATATAGATAGAAAAGGGATTGCAACACAGAGGCTCCTCTCTACCCACCACTTTAGGTGGAGACAGGATAGTAAAGCAGAAGGCTCCTCCCTACCCACCACTATAGATGGAGACAGGATGGTAAACAGAAGGCTCTTTCTTGCCCACCACTTTAAATAGAGAAGGGATAGTAAAGTGAAAGGCTACTCCTAACCCACCATTATAGATGGAGGCAGGATAGTAAAGTTGATGACTCATCCCCACCCACCACTGTAGATGGAGACAGGTTAGTAAAGCAGAAGGCTCCTCCCCACTCACCACTATAGATGGAGACAGGATGGTAAAGCAGAAGGCTCCTCCCCACACGCCACCATAGATGGAGGCAGGTTAGTAAAGCAGAAGGCTCCTCCTAACCCACCACTATAGATGGAGGCAGAATAGTAGAGCAGAAGGCTCCACACCATCCACCACCATAGATGGAGACAAGATAGTACAGCAGAAGGCTCCTCCTTGCCCACTTATGAAGGAACAACATAACTTATATAGAGAACGTATTGACACAGATGGTCCATAGAAGACAATGAATGGAAGACATGAGAAGATAACCATTCAAAGAAGGAAAGGTTTTCGTAGACCAGTGACAGTTGCCTGATTGGGTCTGCTCTCCCGTCAGTTGCTTGGGTAAACAGAGACCTGGAGAACATCCCTAGATCGTGACCATGCCCGTGGCAGAGGAACTGCCTGAGCGGGAAAGCTGCAGTAGAATGGTGGAGTTGAACACGATACTGGCGAGTCATCCCTCTCATTACAGGCGGAAGCCTCTTCATTATGGCGGCTCTCAAGAATTTAATGACCTCGTGACAGAGGGGCCTCGAGGAGCTCTTCATCAGGCTGAGGGACTCGCCAAGTAAACAGCAGCTCACCAGCGGAACATTTCCACCTCGGGCAATGAGAGGCTCAATGGCCGTCCTCCTCCTCCTCCTCCTCCTCCTTCACCGTAATTATGGAGTTCTTGACCAAGATCCGCACATTTCTGCCCTGCGAGTGACACAACATATTTACTCGTTCTTAAAATAACTATTCTACTACACACACACACACACACACACACACACACACACACACACACACACTGTACCCATCACCTACCCCTTGCATCTTCCCCCATTCCCTGTACCCACCCAGCCACTCCCTGTACCTTCCTTCCATCCCTGTAACCACTCACCCACCCCTTGTATCTTCCTCCCCCATCTGTACCCATCAGAAGGGTCCGGAGGAGCAAGGTTACAGAGAATAAAAAGGAACCTCATAGCTTAACCTGGTATCAAATATTTCGCCTTGAGTGGATTGGCAATCAGAATATTGAGTTCCTGTTGCACTTTACATTCTGCCTTGGGGTTTGGTAAAACCTTTCAGGTTTATAACCTTGCCTCTTGACTTACTCTCAAACCTTAAACATCCCGGGGCTTTGTATCATGTTCCACACGTTATCTGTCTCCTTCAGTAAACCTGCTTACGTGTGTGTGTGTGTGTGTGTGTGTGTGTGTGATGTCTCAGATTGTTTTTTTCGAAAATCAGTAAAATGGAGTGGTGATGAGTATCAATGTTGAATATATATATATATATATATATATATATATATATATATATATATATATATATATATATATATATATATATATATTAGCATACTTAGTCGCTGTCTCCCTCGTTAGCGAGGTAAAACAAGGAAACAGACGAAAGAATGGCCCAACCCGCCCACGTACACATGTATATACATAAAAGCCGACACACGCACATGTACATACCTATACATTTCAACGTATACATACATATACATACACAGACATACACATATATACACATGTACATATCCATACTTGCTGCCTTCATCCATTACCGTCGATACCCCGCCACACATGATATGGCACCCTCCCTCCCCCCACGCGCGCGCGAGGTAGCACTTATACCTCTGTAATTTGAACACTCACCTTTATCCCCTCTGCCTTTGTACAATGGCACTATATATATATATATATATATATATATATAAATATATATATATATATATATATATATATTTTTTTTTTTTTTTTTTATACTTTGTCGCTGTCTCCCGCGTTTGCGAGGTAGCGCAAGGAAACAGACGAAAGAAATGGCCCAACCCCCCCCCCCATACACATGTACATACGTCCACACACGCAAATATACATACCTACACAGCTTTCCATGGTTTACCCCAGACGCTTCACATGCCTTGATTCAATCCACTGACAGCACGTCAACCCCTGTATACCACATCGCTCCAATTCACTCTATTCCTTGCCCTCCTTTCACCCTCCTGCATGTTCAGGCCCCGATCACACAAAATCTTTTTCACTCCATCTTTCCACCTCCAATTTGGTCTCCCTCTTCTCCTCGTTCCCTCCACCTCCGACACATATATCCTCTTGGTCAATCTTTCCTCACTCATTCTCTCCATGTGCCCAAACCATTTCAAAACACCCTCTTCTGCTCTCTCAACCACGCTCTTTTTATTTCCACACATCTCTCTTACCCTTACGTTACTCACTCGCTCAAACCACCTCACACCACACATTGTCCTCAAACATCTCATTTCCAGCACATCCATCCTCCTGCGCACATCTCTATCCATAGCCCACGCCTCGCAACCATACAACATTGTTGGAACCACTATTCCTTCAAACATACCCATTTTTGCTTTCCGAGATAATGTTCTCGACTTCCACACATTTTTCAAGGCTCCCAAAATTTTCGCCCCCTCCCCCACCCTATGATCCACTTCCGCTTCCATGGTTCCATCCGCTGACAGATCCACTCCCAGATATCTAAAACACTTCACTTCCTCCAGTTTTTCTCCATTCAAACTCACCTCCCAATTGACTTGACCCTCACCCCTACTGTACCTAATAACCTTGCTCTTATTCACATTTACTCTTAACTTTCTACTTCCACACACTTTACCAAACTCAGTCACCAGCTTCTGCAGTTTCTCACATGAATCAGCCACCAGCGCTGTATCATCAGCGAACAACAACTGACTCACTTCCCAAGCTCTCTCATCCCCAACAGACTTCATACTTGCCCCTCTTTCCAGGACTCTTGCATTTACCTCCCTAACAACCCCATCCATAAACAAATTAAACAACCATGGAGACATCACACACCCCTGCCGCAAACCTATATATATATATATATATATATATATATATATATATATATATATATATATATATATATATATATATATATATATATACTTGCGAATGCAGAGATATCTATAAAAAGATCAAATGAATATAAACAGCTTTGTTTTAAGAACGAATAAATATGTTGTGTCACTCGCAGGGCAGAAATGTGCGGATCTTGGTCAAGAACTCCATAATTACGGTGAAGGAGGAGGAGGAGGAGGAGGAGGAGGACGGCCATTGAGCCTCTCATTGCCCGAGGTGGAAATGTTCCGCTGGTGAGCTGCTGTTTACTTGGCGAGTCCCTCAGCCTGATGAAGAGCTCCTCGAGGCCCCTCTGTCACGAGGTCATTAAATTCTTGAGAGCCGCCATAATGAAGAGGCTTCCGCCTGTAATGAGAGGGATGACTCGCCAGTATCGTGTTCAACTCCACCATTCTACTGCAGCTTTCCTGCTCAGGCAGTTCCTCTGCCACGGGCATGGTCGCGATCTAGGGATGTTCTCCAGGTCTCTGTTTACCCAAGCAACTGACGGGAGAGCAGACCTCTCAGAGACGGTGGACCAAAAGACTTCTGGTCATCCACCAATATTGATGGAGACGGGACAATAGGACAGAAGCCTCCTCTCCACCCATCACTATAGACAGAGACACGACAGTAGATCACAAGGTTCCTGAGACTTTAGGTTATAAAAGGGAAGAGGTTAAAGACAAGAAGAAGAAGAAGAAAAAGAAGAAGAAGCAGCAGCAGCAGAAGCAGCAGAAGAAAAAGAAGAAGAAGAAGAAGAAGAAGAAGAAGAAAAAGAAGAAGAAGAAGTAGAAGATCATGATGATGATGAAGAAGAAGAAAATGCAGATACAGTGGATGCCTAGCTTCTCAGCGTTTGCTTTCCCCGATAGGTGGTAGTTGAAGGGTACGTGTGAGAGGTGATCGTAACGAAGGTATATGGTGGGTGTGCCAACTCAAGATGGAAATCAGACTGAAATTCCCTTAAGGGAAAGATAGACGCATCAATAGCTCGTTTCTGATCCCTTGTCTGCCCTCTCAAGGTACTGTATTCAATGCCATAGACACAGGAGAAATGAGAGGCTATATGTGTCATTTCATAACAATATAATGAATATACTTACTATGGTTATACTTAGTATACGTTTATTGCTGCCAGTTTTCTAGATGTATTCTCTACCCACTTCCATGATATGGCCTCCAAACCGTGACATTCTCAAGGTAAATCTCCCGCTATCGCCACCAGTGCTGGGGGAAAAAAGGCTTTGACATTCGTTCTTGATCTTTCATGAGTTTTGGATAAATACCTTGAGGTGCATTGTGAGAAAAAACATTATACACGCACGAACATATTTGTGCGCGCACACACACACACACACACACACACACACACACATATATATATATATATATATATATATATATATATATATATATATATATATATATATATATATATATATATATATATATATATATAACCATTCTAAGAACACATTCGTTCGAGTATCCAACCTTGGCCCCCATCAGACTTGCAAAACCAGATCAGATTAAAATCTCTCATGTTTTCTTCTGGCGAGGCTTATAATCAGACTCCAGAAGATTAGCATTTCAGTCGCTTGTGTCGAGGTTGGAAGGAAATCACGGAAGCCAGATGAGGCGATAAGGGTTTTGTGGATTTTTCTTGCAATGCAACATTTCTGCCGTGTTGTGAGAAATGGAAAACGTATATGAGAAATTATTTTTCCGTTGGTTTGCTAAGTGCAAAACGTCATGTATGTGAGACAGTGAGGTGTTAGGGAGAAAGAACAGAGGAACGTCGTGTTGATAAGATCTCTATGCCAGAGTCTGTTTCATTGTTGTCAAGAATTGTGATCTTTCATATCCACTAAATGATTTGCAACGATTCTTTTTGTTTTTTTTTTATATCTAAGTCTTCAACCATGGACAGATGTCCTCATCGAGGCCACGCGTGAGTGAGTTGAAATATGAGAAAGGTTAAAGATGTAGAAAAATAAGAAGAAAAGGGTAGTGATTATGATCTTAGAAATTTTGGAATTAGTGTCAATTTCTGCCTCTCGAAAATTCAACAGGTGGTAGATGATAGGAAAGTGATGAGAATATAGGAAGTTCCAAAGCTTAGTGGTGTAGGGAAAGAAAGAAACACTACAAAGGCCCTATATCCTTGAGCTCCTAGCCCCCATACAATAATCATGTGACGCAGTGGCCTGTCAAGTATGGTGGGGGGCACACAGGCAGCCAGTTCTCGGGAGCAGAAACCTGAGCATTATTTCTTTCTTTATAACCTCTAAACGCTCGGCCGCTATATCTTCTATATGGCAAGAAAAACTAGTTTACCGTCCACTTGAGTCCTTAAGATGGTAACTTAACTGTTGCCACATTTTGTGGTTTAGCAGAGCGAGCGAGGTGATGCACGGCTGCAATAACCATCAACTGGGTTTTGTCTGGTGTGAGAAGGGCCGTGCCGCCGTCCGCTCCGGGGTAAGATGGAATTTAGTTTCATATATACAATTGAGAGGGAATAGAGATGTTATCTCTTGTATTGCATGTGATATTTAGGATGTAGTTATCTGCATATGTTCAGCCCTCTGGGAGATGGAGTATGTCCTCTGGCTGTGTGTGTGTGCACCAAAGTAAAGTGTCTGGCTACATTACCTGGATGGGTTCTTACCTTAGGTAACTATACCTGTCTGGTTAAGGAATGGTCGTTCAAAACTACGTTTAAAGTAACAACCTGAAGTCAACAGTCACTGACTGAAGTCAACAAAGAGGGATTGAAGTTAAGAGTCACTGCGTGAAGTCAACAGACACTGGTTAAAGTCAAAAGTCACTCCCTGAGGTTAACAGTCACTGCCTGAGGTCTCAACAGATACTACCTGAGGTCAACAGTCACTGCCAGAAGTCAACAGTCATTCCCTGAAGTCAACAGTCACTGCTTGAAGTCAACAGTCACTCCCTGAGGTCAACAGTCACTGCCTGAAGTCACCAATCGCTGTGTGACGTCAACATTCAGCCAGTGGCTACAGTGAGTCAGGCCCGACCTACCTACGAGACCTTACCTACGAGACCCTACCTACTTACAGGTCCTTACCTATATGCCCACGAGTACTTACACACCTACGAGACCCTACCTAACTACGAGACCCCACCTACCTACGAGTCCCTACCTACCTACAAGACCCTACCTACCTGCAAGATACGACCAACTTACAGATCCTTACCTACATACCCACGAGTACTTACCTACCTACGAGACCCTACCTACTGACAAGGCCTTACCTACATACCCACAAGTACTTACCTAGCTACGAGACCCTACCTACGAGACCCTACCTACTGACAGGTCCTTACCTACATACCCACGAGTACTTACCTACCTACGAGACCCTACCTACTGACAGGTCCTTACCTACATACCCACGAGTACTTACCTACCTACGCCTCTCCTCCCTAACTAACTAACGAAAACCTAATTTCTTACAAGTACTTATGGTGAGATCTTACCCCGGGGCTGGGCCAACGCGTAGCGCTCAGCGTGAGAGAGAGAGAGAGAGAGAGAGAGAGAGAGAGAGAGAGAGAGAGAGAGAGAGAGAGAGAGAGAGAGAGAGAGAGTCATGGCACCTTGTTCATTATGCCAAGGCGCAAGAGGTGCTTAAACTGCCTACCCTCGGCCCGAAAAGCCTGCTCCCACCCCCCCTCTCCCCCTCCCCCCCACACGCCAGGCAGTTGCTTAATTAAACTGCCTCATCCTCAGGCGAGGAGGCGGTGTAGTCAAGGCTCGCACGGCAGTTTATTGTACACCTGCTGGTAGACTGGTCGCCTGGCCTCTTTTTAAAGCTGTCTCTCTCTCTCTCTCTCTCTCTCTCTCTCTCTCTCTCTCTCTCTCTCTCTCTCTCTCTCTCTCTCTCTCTCTCTCCAGATACCCATGGGTAGATGCTCTCTCTCTCTCTCTCTCTCTCTCTCTCTCTCTCTCTCTCTCTCTCTCTCTCTCTCTCTCTCTCTCTCCAGATACCCGTGGGTAAATGCTCTCTCTCCCTCTCTCTCTCTCTCTCTCTCTCTCTCTCTCTCTCTCTCTCTCTCTCTCTCTCTCTCTCTCTCTCTGTAATCGAACATGGGATCTGGTCAAGGTGTCGTATTTACCTGTGGAGTGATCAAGCTGTGATATAAACAGGCTTCTCTGTGTGTGTTTAAGTTATGGGCGAGGGGCGGAAGTGGTAAATAAGTACTTACTTACTTACTTATTTAAGTGAACTTACGGCAGGATCTTTTTTTTTTTTTGTCCAGAGGGCAGGGCTGGGGCCTTACTGCTCACCGAGGAACGGAGTCGTGTGAGTTACGGTTAGAGGAGTGAAACTCGACAGCCACTGAAGTGCCTGCTGGCGTCCGAGCTGGGGACCCACTCGACTCATAATACCATAAAGTCCGACATTCTTTGTTACGATTAAGGATTTTCGTTCATCGCGACGAACAGGACTGCAAGAGATGGCGTTTCACAGTTCAGCGTACGACTGTTATCCGTCGTACAGTAGATAATACGACGATTTAAGCGTCGTACATTGCATAGCACGACCATTCTCTGCGTCTTACGGCACGTAGCGTAACCATCATGCGTCGGACAGACCATTGCACGACCGTTCTCTGTCGTTCAGTACCTGGTGCGACGACCAGATGTCGTACATTACATAGTACGACGGTTCGATGCGTCCAACTGTACGCCCAACGTATAGCACAACGACCAGATATCGTACAGGTTATAAAGTACACTCCATCATGTACTCAGTACGACTACCATGGGTCGTACAGTACATAGCACGACTACCATGGGTCGTACAGTACATAGTACGACTACCATGGGTCGTACAGTGCATAGTACGACTACCATGGGTCGTGCAGTACATAGCACGACTACCATGGGTCGTACAGTACATAGTACGACTACCATGGGTCGTACAGTACATAGTACGACCACCATGGGTCGTACAGTACATAGTGCGACTACCATGGGTCGTACAGTACATAGCACGACTACCATGGGTCGTACAGTACATAGCACGACTACCATGGGTCGTACAGTACATAGCACGACTACCATGGGTCGTACAGTACATAGTACGACCACCTTTTACCAATCGTTCGTTTCCTCTCAATAAAAATTTTGTTATCAATAACTGCATATCATCTTTACCATCCATTTCTCAGCGTTTTTTTCGCAGTGTTATTTTTAGTGGGCAGTTTTTAGCAACAGGTTTTTCACTAGTATTCCACAACGATTCGTTCTGCGTTATTTCTTTTTGCAATGATTTTCGGCAGTTTTGTGCAGTAGTTTCCTTGCAATTTTTTGCAATTCTTCTTCGGTAGTTTTTTGCAACAATTATTTTTTTCAGCACTTTTTCGCCACAATTTCTTTCAGTACTTTCTCGATACAATATTTTTCAGCACTTTATTGGCAAAAAATTTTTTTTCAGCACTTTTTCTCCGTTAAGATTTTTCAACAGTTTTTCGCTCCAGTTTTCAAACATTATCGAAATGAATATTTCAAGCCAATATATTTGTGTACGTCTGTGTTAATTCAAGACGGGACCAAGTGGTTTAAGTCCCCCTCTCCCACCGCTATCATGTGTTTTTGGTGAGCAAACTTTCCTTATCTAGCGCAATGCTGGAGTTGGCAACGGGCGAAGTCATCATCTGTGGTCCACCTGATTTAATTAACGTCTCGTCCATATGATGAATAGAATCATTACGTTCTTTGTACTATAAGTATCACATTCCACACGTGATCTAATGGCCTCTTCTCCCTTACTGTATTTGTAGTCTCCTTGATTATCTGTCTAATACTGTATCTTATTGTATTCGAATCCATTGTCATTCTTATCATATCTTACTCTTGCCTTATTCAACTATGATCTTTTACTCGATTACTTCAAAATGATGGCCAGGAAGCGTCTTACACGCCCTCCGTGTCAGTAGGTTGTAGACACCAGCCGCCCCAGGGAAGCACTACCCTCCTGACGCAGGAGTGTTGAGGTGATGGCCAGGAACCATCTTACACGCCCTCCGTGTCAGTAGGACGTAGACAGCAGCCGCCCCAGGGAAGCACTACCCTCCTGACGCAGGAGTGTTGAGGTGATGGCCAGGAACCATCTTACACGCCCTCAATGTCTGGATGCTGATCTTAGTTTCTGTCTGATCAAAAGTAATAAACTACCGGGCTAGTCTTAATATCTTTTTCCTTCAGGCATCATACACCTATCCTCTGTTCTTACACTCTATCGTCACCCTTTCTATTACCCTCTCTATCCCCATCACGTCCTCTATCTATCCTGACCACTGATACAAAGGAACACAAAACAGTAACAGACCACTGAGGCATTTCGAGGTTGTTTGTGGTAGCTGGGCTACGTGCTGCCAGTGGGCTAAACCGCAGCATAGGAAGTAGTCAGGAGAGACCACGGAAACGCCTGCGTGTCCAGGTTGTGGATAAGGTGCTCTGGTTTCTGTACATAATACATGGCAGCTAAAGATTGGATGTGAACAAAAGAGGTAGGTCTTCGTCTGTCATTGAAATATCATAAATAACTATGTTGTCCACTGCCTTCTTTCAGTTCGTTTATTGCCATATACTCATAGCTAATCCTTTTGGTTCGTTCGTCTACTTAAAGATGAACTATAGTATTGTAAAGAAATAATGAGATAAGAGCAAATTGGATTACCATTAGGTTTACGTCGGCTTAGGTCATTCATTCCCTTACCAGTATGGACGCATGTTATCATATGTATATGTATCTATCTGCATGTATATTTGTGTGTGTGTGTTTGTACGTGTTAGTGTGTGTGTGTGTGTGTGTGAAAAAACCAAAAACAAAAAACAAAAAAAACGTGGACTTGAGTGTTCGTACACCACACCGAAGGTTGGGGCAGATCTTGTTGAACTCATTCTCCTTCCACAAGATAGTATACCTCATCGTAACGACAGGCAGATATAACCCTTGTGCATAAACTCACGAGGGGTCGAGATACCTTGCTAGGACTTGGTTCACAGAAGCCCGTTTTCTTTCTCCTGGAGCTCATCGCGTCGGACAATTCGATTCCCAGGAGAGCCTCGGGAGATGCGGTTACGAACCCGGGCGAGCCTGTGGTCTAAGCCGACATGACCTGACCTGAAGTGACCTGACGTCTAGCCAGGAATCTATCAGTCTCATATGAAGGAGGAAGAAGCATGAGATGTGACACTCCCGGATCATGGAGATGCCTGTGTACTGTGTGTTGTGTTAATCGTCATCACAATATCTGTAATGTTTGTGACAGAAAGCAGCAGTAGTGTGCATGATAATGATGCTGATATCAATTATGATAACGACAATAGTGATAAAGTTAATGATGGTGATAATAGTGATACTACTATCACTACAACTACTACTAACACTGCTGGTTATTATCATAATCATTATCATTACTATTACTATTATTGTATCTATTATCATTGTTATCATTATTATTATTATTATCATCATTATTATCATTATTATTATTATCATTATTATTATTATTATCATTATTATCATTATCATTATCATTATTATTTTTATTATTTTCATCATTATTATTATTATCATTATCATTATCATTATCGTTATCGTTATCATTATTACTATTATTACTATTATCATTATCATCATTATTATCATTATCATTATTATTATTATTATCATTAATATTATCATCATTATTGTTATAATCATTATCATTATTATTATTATCATTATTATTATTATCATTATTATTATTATTATCATTATTATTATCATTATCATTATTATTATCATTATTATCATTATTATTATCATTATCATTATCATTATCATTATTACTATCATTATCATTATCATTATTGTTACTGTCATCATTATCATTATTATCATTAGTAGTTGTAGTTGTAGTATTTGGACATCAGCATCTGTAAAGATGTGTGGCCAGAGGCGCTGCAAACAAGTGTCACATGTTTGCATCCTTATCCCTTGGAGCTTCCTCATCTGTGTATCTGGAAACGTGACACATTATCCAGCTGAATACAGACCTGAAAGTTACGAGGTTTATACTGCCTCAAGAGAAGTGGTTGACATGGAGAGCAACACTGTCTTGTGTCCTCATGTTTGATTGTCAATAAGACAGTCATACAATGATGCACTATTAACAGCTTCACTCCTATTGTAGCGCAGGCTTTGTTAGCTTTACTGGAGAGCGACTGGGTAAAAGACTTTACAGTACATGTAAATGATCATGTAGGAGAAAAATGGAAGATTTGATGTGTTTATATGGTAATCCTTATCTACTGCTGCTTATATGGGGACTGCCTCTTTTTCAGTAGTGTTGAAGGCCAGACCAACTCACCAGGACCTTCGGGTCTGCATAGTCTTTGCCTCCATCAAGCTCAGTAAAACCAACAGTTATCATTTTAACGATCGTCACCCTAATCATCAGTGAGTCATATCTCTCTCATGGGCACTGATAGCTTATCAGGGACGACGAAAGAATCACAAGGAGTTCTCACCTATTGTTCCTGGACAACAAAGAGCAACTTGCGGCCCTCACCTGCAAGTGTGACTTGCGGCCCTCACCTGCAAGTGTGACTTGCGGCCCTCACCTGCAAGTGTGACTTGCGGCCCTCACCTGCAAGTGTGACTTGCGGCCCTCACCTGCAAGTGTGACTTGCGGCCCTCACCTGCAGGTGTGATGGCCAGTCTGACACCAGGAGATGGTAGCCACGACCTTCGCTGTGTCACTGGCGTCTTGTCACTCCGTCTGGGTTCAGTGGGAGAGGTTCGAAAGTTTTGGCAACTAGAGAAGGAATAGCTAACTTCCGTCTCTGGGGTTAGTACTCTACATCGTCTGTCAGTCTGTTTTGCTCTCTCTCTCTCTCTCTCTCTCTCTCTCTCTCTCTCTCTCTCTCTCTCTCTCTCTCTCTCTGAGGTTTCCCCTGTGTCTCTCTCCTTCGCTGAGGTCTTTCTTAGAGATTCCTTGGTTCTTGATCCTTCTCTTCTCTCTCTCTCTCTCTCTCTCTCTCTCTCTCTCTCTCTCTCTCTCTCTCTCTCTCTCTCTCTCTCTCTTCCATAGAGCTTTTACTTTTTACCTCCCGCCTGGTGCCACCATTTCTCCCCCTGCATCCAAAAAGAGACCTTACGGGGAGTACCTACGTGATGGTTATACGTCCAGCCTGAGAGAGAGAGAGAGAGAGAGAGAGAGAGAGAGAGAGAGAGAGAGAGAGAGAGAGAGAGAGAGAGAGTTGTGGGTGGTGCAAGTTTTGGTACCCTATCTAGAGAAAACGGGGATGTGACCCGGCAACTCCACTCTAACTTCTGCCATAAAGATACTGTATCTTTATGAAGTTGCTTATCGCAATCAAGAACTCGCTTTCATTATCCTCTTGAGCAGGTCGACTACCGGGGCATCATCACACCAAGAGGTCGAACTGTTGTCCTCACTGGTCCGTAACATCGTCCTCACTGGTTCATTCCATCTGGCTCATTGTTTCGTGCTATCTAGCTCATTGCTTCATACCATCTGATTCATTGTTTCGTAGCATCTAGCTCATTGGTTCGTACCATCTAACTCATTTTTTCGTACCATCTACCTCATTGGGTTCATACCATCTAGCTGTGGTTCATACCATCTAACTCATTTTTTAGTACCATCTAACTCATTTTTTCGTACCATCTAGCTCATTAGTTCATACTATCTAGCTCATTGCTTCATACCATCTAACTAGTTGTTTCGTACCATCTAGCTCATTGGTTCATACTATTTAGCTCATTGGTTCGTACCATCGCACTCCAGGCCAACTGCCATACCCAGGATTCGAATCCATATGGGTTCGATCCCGGGTTAGTCTGTGCCGACTCATACAAACCAGTACACCACGAAGACCTGTGTGTGTGTGTGTATGTGTGTGTGTGTGTGTGTGTGTGTGTACGAACGTAAACATAAGCAAAACACTCGATTTTTCGATTTTTCAATTTCCTTCAAAACTGCACAAACATTTCGTCGCACAAGAAAGCCATGTAGCCTCGCCAGACAAAGAGGGTGGGTCATGGTGGGAGGTGAGGGGGACGGAGCTAACAGACCTCATTACAATTTTCATTATCTCTTAACTTTCCTCATTTGAAGGTAATTACCTCTCTGAGTTTAATTAGTCCAGTGTCGCTCAGGTGAGTTCCGAACTCCCCGAGAAGGGCTGAGAAAATACGAGAGATGATGTCGATCTCAAGAAATACGACGAGAGATACGAAAATACGGCAAGTCCTGCTTCTGGGTGGCTGGGTGAGGTGGGGGAGAAATACGGTGAATGTCTGAGGAAAATACGCCAGGTGGCGAAGACGCGTCGGAAAGTCTCGGGAAAATCGGTAATGTCATAAAATGTGGCTGGATGATGATGGTATATGATGGATAGACAGAGGGAGAAGCGAGTGTCTTCCTCATAGTGAGGCAGATTGTCTTCCTCTTTGACCCTTGACGGACTTAGATGAATCGATAGATGTATCGAGTGATCGATATCCTCAGCAATAGATACTGTTCTCAACTGTAACTATTGTTCTCAGGTATAGAGATATTGTTCTCAGTCGTAGATATCTTTCTCAGATATAGTTATTATTCTTAAATGTAGATATTGTTCTCAGCCGTAGACACCGTTCTGAAACCGTAGACACTAGTCTCAGCTACAGGTACCGCTTCCCATAGCTTCTCTGTGGAGTCCAACCACACGAAGAGGGACCGTTGTAACGCTTCCTTCTCTCCATGTGTGTGCAGAGAGGTGTGGTGTGCTGTGGTGTGGTGTGGTGAGGAAAATGATATTTTCGCACCATGAGAAAGGTTTTAAAACTTCCATGGTCAGGCTGGAGTACTGTAAGGTGACAAATAGTGACTTGACTATGGTGTCGCAAACACTTTGAGCAAATATGACAACACCAGAATTGTCTTTTTCGAGAGAGAGAGAGAGAGAGAGAAGCGAACTGGAAGGCAAGCTTTGCACACAAGAGCCACTAATATGAAATGGGAAAAGATGAATAAGATTCGAAGCGTAAATGATGCCTATAGAATGTAAATGAATAAGTAGTGAGCCACGAAGCCAACTCTCATTTACGATCCGGGCATAAACATTCTAAAACAGCCTATAAAACATCTCCATCCAGCCAAGCAAGCAAGCGTTAGACGACTATTTTTTGGCGTTTATGATTATATTTGACGTCATTTACTCGACTGGCTGATAAGAAAACTGGACTGACATCACAGTCTCGTGGCTCTAGTGAGTGAGGCTGTATAGGTACTAAATATGCAACAGATAATACGAAAAGCCTTTAAGCGACTTGATATGCTCTCACTCGCGCTTGCTTCCCCGCCTGAGCCGCGTCCCATCAACGTCAGGCTACAACCATGGCGCCTCGCCTTCACTTGGAGTCCCAGAGATCCCCGGCCACTGTACACACACACACACACACACACACACACAGACACACACACACACACACACACACACACACATGGTATGACAAAATGATAGATAGACTAATAAATCGATCGTATCGATAAATGGATTGGAAACATAATTAGGGAGACTAGAGAGAGTTGCGTCGATAAAGAGAGAGAGAGAGAGAGAGAGAGAGAGAGAGAGAGAGAGAGAGAGAGAGAGAGAGAGAGAGAGAGAGAGTTACGACCCCAGTCTACCGGAGAAGCCCCCCCCCCCACGCCCACGCCCACCCCCACTCACCTGCCCCCCACCACCAAACTTGGTTAAGTGGGACAATATTTTTCAGCCAGGAAGATCCCGCCGTCCATCGTTAACTTCACCTTAGTAAGCTTCGTGAACAACATGGCCAAATTACTTGCCTCTCCAGATGGGCAGGGAAATCGTCGGGATCCCCTATGATCCATGTATCATCTACACCCCCCCACAGTCCACACACCCCCGCCCCATCGTCCCCCGACACACCCACCCTCTCCTAACCCCCCTTGAAAATCCCACTCGTTGGACGGGCGCTGCACCTGAGGCTGGGACGAAGTTTATGTTAAATGACCCCATTAGTGACGTCTTGTAAGTACTGTGATATATGACCGGCCACCATCTTCATATAACCAGGATATTTGGGTATTTCTGAACCTGTATTTTTCAGGGTAAATGTGTTAAGCGTAATAGTGATAAGAAAAGACTGTTTCCTTATCATCTATCTACTATCGTGAGAGAAATGGAATTGTTCAAAACGGAACAGATGAAAAGTATGAAAACGACACAGATGAAAAGTATGAAAACGACACAGATGAAAAGTATGAAAACGACACAGATGAAAAGTATGAAAACGACACAGATGAAAAGTATGAAAACGACACAGATGAAAAGTTTGAAAACGACACAGATGAAAAGTATGAAAACGACACAGATGAAAAGTTTGAAAACGACACAGATGAAAAGTATGAAAACGACACAGATGAAAAGTTTGAAAACGACACAGATGAAAAGTATGAAAACGACACAGATGAAAAGTTTGAAAACGACACAGATGAAAAGTATGAAAACGACACAGATGAAAAGTATGAAAACGACACAGATGAAAAGTATGAAAACGACACAGATGAAAAGTATGAAAACGACACAGATGAAAAGTTTGAAAACGACACAGATGAAAAGTATGAAAACGACACAGATGAAAAGTATGAAAACGACACAGATGAAACGTATGAAAACGACACAGATGAAAAGTATGAAAACGACACAGATGAAAAGTATGAAAACGACACAGATGAAAAGTATGAAAACGACACAGATGAAAAGTATGAAAACGACACAGATGAAAAGTATGAAAACGACACAGATGAAAAGTATGAAAACGACACAGATGAAAAGTTTGAAAACGACACAGATGAAAAGTATGAAAACGACACAGATGAAAAGTATGAAAACGACACAGATGAAAAGTATGAAAACGACACAGATGAAAAGTATGAAAACGACACAGATGAAAAGTATGAAAACGACACAGATGAAAAGTATGAAAACGACACAGATGAAAAGTATGAAAACGACACAGATGAAAAGTTTGAAAACGACACAGATGAAAAGTATGAAAACGACACAGATGAAAAGTATGAAAACGACACAGATGAAAAGTATGAAAACGACACAGATGAAAAGTTTGAAAACGACACAGATGAAAAGTATGAAAACGACACAGATGAAAAGTTTGAAAACGACACAGATGAAAAGTTTGAAAACGACACAGATGAAAAGTTTGAAAACGACAAAGATGGAAAGTATGAAAACGACACAGATGAAAAGTTTGAAAACGACACAGATGAAAAGTATGAAAACGACAAAGATGGAAAGTATGAAAACGACACAGATGAAAAGTTTGAAAACGACACAGATGAAAAGTATGAAAACGACACAGATGAAAAGTATGAAAACGACACAGATGAAAAGTTTGAAAACGACACAGATGAAAAGTATGAAAACGACACAGATGAAAAGTATGAAAACGACACAGATGAAAAGTAGCAAAACAGAACAGATGAAAAGTTTTGCTCGAAAAATACTATACACATTTGACGACTGTCTTATGAGGTAAAAGTATAATAGAAAGAAAGTATCGTGTGAGCCACAGCATTATCAATGATATCAAGAGATAACACACTCGCAAACTGACACACACACACACACACACACACACACACACACACACACACACACACACACAGAGTGATTATAGATATATATATCAATTTTCCTTTCTTTCCTCCTTTCTCGTGGTTTCCTGCGTTATCGGAATAGCGCCAGGAACAGACGAAGAAAAGGCCTCATTCGCTCATGTCCATTCTCTAGCTGTCATGTGCAGTTCACCAAAACCACAGCTCCCTGTCCACAACCACGCCCTACAGCCTTCCCCTGGCTTCCCCTGGCTGTTTCATATGCTCTATTTCAGTCACTGACGGCACGTCGCCCCCTGTATATCACATCGATCCAATTCACTATATCCCGTGCACACCTTTCACTTCCTGCATGCCCTTAAAAGTTACAGGAACGCCATAGATAACAATTATACTGGTACTACTACTACTACTACTACTACTACTACTACTACTACTACTACTAGTATTAATACCACTAGTATTACTACTACTACTACTACTACTACTACTATACTACTACTACTTGATGTACTTATCTTTCCTCTACACGTGTTTTTCTTCACTTACATCATGGGAGGATCTAGGCTGGGCTGTCTACCACAGATAACGTTATATTACGCTCCCTCTGAGTATATAAGGAGGCTGCAGGGAACTCCTCCTCCCGAAACTTGAAATTGATATATTGTTGGTGCACACGATGTCAACAATTTCTAACTCGGGTCTATAGAAGGTGCCTCTCCCTCTCTCTCTCTCTCCTTCTCTCCCTCTCTCCCTCTCTCTCTCTCTCTCTCTCTCTCTCTCTCTCTCTCTCTCTCTCTCTCTCTCTCTCTCTCTCTCCCAACTGGGTGAAGCTATAGCAACTTTTCTAATATCCTGTTCTGGCTTGACATAATGAGGAATTTCCCCTCCTGGTGCGAAAATTGGCTGTCCTTCCTTGCCAAGTTGACAGACTTAAAGCCCTTTTTTTTTCTTTTTCTTTTTTTTTTAACTTGCAGGCGAGAGAGGCACTTGGTGCAAGTTAGCGAGGACAAGAGCCCCCGTAACGTATTACCTGCATCAACCATGGATCTCGCGAGTATGTATCACTTACGCCAAGAGCAAAATTTTAATTTTTTAGTTTTTTTCTTTTCTTGGAGAGGGAGGGAGGAAATGGGATTGGGGAGGTGGAAGCAGATTTTTCAGGGGAGTCATTTTTTTTTTATATATATATGCAGTTCTTACTAACGTTGAATTACCCATGAAGTATAAGAGACATCCGTTTAAAATCTTATTATTTTTTTTATTATACTTTGTCGCTGTCTCCCGCGTTTGCGAGGTAGCGCAAGGAAACAGACGAAAGAAATGGCCCAACCCCCCCCATACACATGTATATACATACGTCCACACACGCAAATATACACACCTACACAGCTTTCCATGGTTTACCCCGGACGCTTCACATGCCTTGATTCAATCCACTGACAGCACGTCAACCCCGGTATACCACATCGCTCCAATTCACTCTATTCCTTGCCCTCCTTTCTTTTTAATGTTAGTAGTTACCTTTTTTTAAAGGATCTATTACGTTTGCATTATGATTCTTCCATCGAGATATCTTTTTAAAAGGCCAGAGGCTCAATATTTCCAGGCCAAATGGCATATTCAGGCCATTTTTTTTTTCAACTTTTCATTCGTGAATTTTTTTTTTTCTGGAAAAATCAGATTTACTGATTTTTTTTTCACAGGAGTGGTAATGGTTGTGACAAACATGTGATGTTGGTTGAGACAGGTGTGTGGCAACAGTTGTGGCAGGTGTATGGAGTTGAGACAGGTGCGTGGCTTGTGACAGGTGTATGGAGTTGAGACAGGTGTGTGGCTATAATTGTGACAGGTGTATGGAGTTGAGACAGTTGTGTGGCTTGTGACAGGTGTATGGAGTTGAGACAGGTGTGTGGCTTGTGACAGGTGTATGGAGTTGAGACAGGTGTGTGGCTTGTTACAGGTGTATGGAGTTGAGACAGGTGTGTAGCTTGTGACAGGTGTATGGAGTTGAGACAGGTGTGTGGCTTGTGACAGGTGTATGGAGTTGAGACAGGTGTGTGGCAACAGTTGTGACAGGTGTATGGAGTTGAGACAGGTGTGTGGCTATAATTGTGACAGGTGTATGGAGTTGAGACAGGTGTGTGGTTTGTGACAGGTGTATGGAGTTGAGACAGGTGTGTGGCTATAGTTGTGACAGGTGTATGAGAGGAGTTAGAGAAAGGTGCGTGGCAAAAGTTAAAGCAGGTGTGTGGCAGTAACTGAGTCAGGTGTGTGGCCGCAGGTGAGACAAATGTAAGGCAAACTTTCAGACAGGTGTAAGGCAGACGCCTCTGTGTTTACCACAACACTAGCGCACACACCTGTTGTACACCTGGTAAACCTTGAATCTTCAACACACTTTGGCGTCGTGTGGCTTAAGCTTAAAAGGTTAAGGTTTATCCTCTCCCGCCTGCACTTCGAAAAAGTACTCCCTTCACCCCTCAAAAACTTACCCACCATCAGCATTTAATATCCAGATTCGTGTTCAGTGGCCTCTATTCCCACTCCACCTCAAGCTGAGGTCGTGAGCAGATTTCATCCTCCCTCACTGGTAATGGTGAGGGCTCTCCCACACAGATGGTGGTGGGTTGCTGGAGCCCCTCACGTTTTCCCAGTTCTTGACGAGCTCTGGCAAGTCCTTACCCGCCCTACTTTACGTTCCAGACCCGTCATGACCATTTTCGCAAACCAGCGGGTTAATTCTTTTCACCTTCATGTCCTCCATGTTCTGGCCACGCAGTCTTGCCCTCCTCCGGCTGGAACGCTCTGGGGTTACCTATTCACGCAAGCGTCCCTCACGTTATAGCCTCCTACACTCACTCTCACTCTAGTTTTCTTCGGACGACACGCTTTTAAACGTCCCCTTATTCCTGCATCTCCTCCTCCAGCTGGACTCCTGTAAATGTCAGTTCCAGAATTTCATGGCAATGAATAGGCTAAAGACAACCCATTTTTTTTTGTTTTTCTTTCAGTGCGAAGATATTTTTTTTTTTCTCCTCTTCAGCTGCCTTCCATCGCTGATGACAGTATAGCAGAGGTTGCCGTTACAGGAGTGGAGGTATATTTACCATTTTCCTTTTCACATCGTCTCTTCTTCCAGTTTGTTCTTCAGCCACTGCAGTTCTGAAGCCATTCGGTCAAGGGACCCTGACATATCTGGTCTGGAAAAAAAAAAAAAAGAACAACTCTCCCAGCTTCCAGCTTGCATTCGGCTCTCACCCTGGACTCAAATCGTTCTGAGGCGTTCCAGTACATCCAAAGGAATTATGACAACCTCTTCTTGTCTTCCAATGGTGGCTCTTTCTCGGCTTTCCATCGCTTTCCAGTCCTGACGACACAGCGATCTTCCTCTCTAGTTCACTGGACTACTTACTGTGGCTCTCTTTATCTCCTCCAGCTCCACCTTAGATGTCTCTAACATCTATTTACCCCTGTGCCACACCTTCCATAAATCCTATACTCCTGTTCGTATCTATTTTCGTGCAGTTCCCCTTCGTCTTAACACTCGAGAGGCGTGAGAACCCAGATGGCATCTCCCTTCCTCATGCTTTGAAGGATTCAATGTGCTTCTGCTCTAACGCACTGACAACCATGCTTGTCTGCCTTCCCCCCTTCGTCTTGGAAGCATGCACTGGTCCTCAGTGTTCCAAAGAAGGTTAGGGGACCGTTCTAACTAACCCTTCAACCCTCTCGGTAGTCTTCGAGTCTCTTGTCAGCTACGACATTTTTTTGGTTCATATTCATCTCTATGATCATCAGTGTGGCCTTCGCAAGGCGAGCTCCACCAGCTATGGCCATCCCTCTGTTACTAAAGGAAAGGAAGGAAGAAGGGAAGAAGAAGAAGAAGAAGGAGAAGAAGAAGAAGAAAAAAGAGAAAAAAGAAGATAAAGAAGAAAGAAAGAAGACAGAAGAAAGAAGAAAAATATTTGAATAACTGTTCAACTGTAGCAGAGCAAGAAAAGAGATTGTCAGAGAACGTAAAAAGGTTTTCCCTCCGAGGAACGAAACAAGAGATCTGCAGACAAAGGTTAGGAGGTGGCCTGGCCAGAGCACCGACTCCACGTCTGCACAAGAAAGCAGATGATGCGTTATTCACTGGTCCTGTTGTATACTTGACTGCAGGAGGTGCGCGCCCTTGCCAAAGGTAAACAGTAGCCTTTAGTTCCTCGGGGCTTGGGGGGCTATTGTGGCTACGGACGCTACCACACTAGTGTGTGTTTGGGTGAGGAGGGGAGTGTTTGGCTGTGGTTATGTGGTGTGTGTGTGTGTGTGTGTGTATGTGTGTGTGTGTGTGTGTGTGTGTGTGTGTGTGTGTGTGTGTGTGTGTGTGTGTGTACGTGTGTATTGAATGCGTTTGTGTATATATTTGCATGTATGTGTGTATAAAATATATACAAATCATATATGAAGGTCTATGGAGCTTTGCAGTGACTGTGTGAACCCAGCTATACACAAAGCTTTTATCAGATTAAGCTGGAGGGGTCAAGGTGATGATGATGGGTTTAACTTAACTCACTGTGATGATGGTGGCACGTTTAACTTCGGTCCTGCGAACACTTATGAGACCCTCTATACAGCGAGGTGTTCTACGTGCTGGAGAAGCGCTGGTGATGGAGCGCAGGGGCTGTGGCTAGCTCGGGGGAAGAACTCTGTACAGTTTCACAGGCCAGGTCGGTGTGGGTGTCGCAGCAGAGCTAAAGTTATCTCAAGTTTGCGGGATCGTGAATTCTTATAATGACTCAGGTGGTGCTATGATGTCTCAGGTGGTGCTGGGGGCCTGATGGTAGGCTGGGAGGGCAGGTGGTGTCACGTAGGGGAAAGTCTCAGGCGACTCAGTTGGTGTTATGATGTGTCAGGTGGTGCTGGGGGCCTGAGGGTAGGCTGGGAGGGCAGGTGGTATCACGTAGGGGAAGGTTTCAGTTGACTCAGGTGGTGCTGGGGGCCTGAGGGTAGGCTGGGAGGGCAGGTGGTGTCACGTAGGGAAAGTCTCAGGTGATTCAGGTGATGCTGGGAGGGAGGAGTTGGGGCGCGCCTGAGGCACAAGACCGGAGATTAAGAGCAGATCATTACGATTTCTTACAACGTAGAAATAATCCTGAAATGAACGATTTTTTTTTTTCCCCTCGCTTCTGTCGTTCACGGTTTACTTTACCGTATGTAGTCATCCAACATCAAACATTGCTCGTGGAGACGGGAACTCTGTGGAGGTTATAGCTCGTTCCAGTGTGAGAGGACAAGTCTACAGGATCCCGACCAGGTTTTCACTCCTCTAGCTGTTCAGCGACTCGTAATGGCTACATTTGGGGTTCCATCTCCATACTCATTGACCACCTCATCAGCAGTAATCTGTAGCTTCATGATAACGAAGTATCTGAGGCTGAGGACGAAGGTTAACCCATCTCAGTTTCCTGCATCGGCTGAGAGGGGGAAACAGCTGAATCTGCTGAAGGATCGCTATAAGGGAAATCTCGCCACCATTAGTCCTGCAAGGTTTTTTTTCCAACTGCTTCCCGTCCTATGTCTTGCCGGAGGGAGTGGAGGGTGGGGAGAGAACCTTTGCTTTGCTAATCTTTTCTTCCATTGCGGTGAAGGGGATTGAATGCTTTTCCAGTAGTGTTAAGGCCAGACCACCTCGCTTGGGTGTTGATTCTGAGTGTGTGTCAGTGTATCTATGGAACTTATGTTTAGATTCCAAAGTGATGCTGAAATGGGGGAAAAAATGTTCACAGCAGCTCTTGCGTGTAACGTAACTACATGGTCATAAAGACGAGTCTCTCTCTCTCTCTCTCTCTCTCTCTCTCTCTCTCTCTCTCTCTCTCTCTCTCTCTCTCTCTCTCTCTCTCTCTCTCTCTTCTGGTGAGTTAGCATTTGTGGTTTCTAGAGGCGGGGTAGGATCCAGCACCAATCACATAGCCTCATAATGCTCTTTCAGTGTTCCTAATCATATCATCTTCTTGTTCATTATATATCATTGAACAAATTCCTATATGATTGTCATAATAGATAATCCCGGTTTCTTTCAACATCATCTTTCTATGTACGTTTTCCTCTATAATACGTATCTGTTATAAATGCGTTTGACACAAGTCTCAATTTTGATACACATCTGTTTTGGCATTTACACACCTGCCTCACGCAATGTCCGACACTTCTGTCACCTCCCTCGCACACCTGTCGCATGTGTTGCCATTTATGTACCTTAACCGCTGCTTCACCACCCCTGTCTCGACTACTGCTTCACACTTGCCTCGTCTCTTATCCTACATCTGTCCCGAACGTCGCCACACACTTGCCCAAACCATTGCTTTTCCACCTGCCTCGATCATTGCCTTACACCTGTTTGAACCTTTGCTTCAAACCTCTCCCAATCACTGAGTCACACCTGTTTTATCCGTTGCTTCGTACAAGATTTTGCCTTCCTACTTCCTCAACCGTTATCTCGCAGCTGTCTCCAGATATCGCCTCTCACCTGTCTCTACTGCTGTGTCTTACCTGTCTAAACTTATTGCTTCTGTCTCAAACACTGTTTCATCTGTCTCAGCTATTGTTTCATGACTGTCTCAGTCGTTGTTTCATGACTGTTTCAAGCGTTATTTCGTAACTGTTTCAGTCGTTGTTTCATAACTGTCTCAAACGGTGTTTCGTAACTGTCTCGACCGTTGTTTCATAACTGTCTCAACCGTTGTTCCATAACTGTCTCAGTCGCTGTTTCATAACTGTCTCAGTCTTTGTTTCATAACTGTCTCAACCGCTGTTTCATAACTGTCTCAACCGTCGTTTCATAAATGTCTCAAACGTTGTTTCATAACTGTCTCAACTGTTGTTTCATAACTGTCTCAAACGTTGTTTCATATCTGTCTCAACTGTTATTTCATAACTGTCTCAGTCGTTGTTTCGTAACTGTCTTAACCATTGTTTCATAACTCTCAACCGTTGGTTCATAATTGTTTCAACCGTTGTTTTGTAACTGTCTCAAACGTTGTTTCATAATTGTTTCAGTCGTTGCCTCAAAACTGGCCCCTCTTCTCTCTTATTTACACCTAATGTATCAGACTTTCCTGGCCTTTCCGCTTTCTTATGAACTTAGGCAGGTAAATAGCTTACCTGTGAACGCCACAAACTTGATTAAGCAAACTTTGCTCAAGGAAGAGAGCTAATTGTTACCTGACGTGAGACATTGCTGTAAGGGTCGATTATCAATTGATGTAGGAAATACAACAGTTGGTATATAGACCATTTACTACATTATGTAGGATATTCATCGACAAATGTAAAGGCCAATTGCTAACATAGTTGGAATTTTCTTAATTAGTGTGAGAGTCAATTACTGTCTGAGGAAGGAAACTTGTCAAATAAAGTTTACGAAGACATGGAAAGCTAATCCTTCTCAGGGTATGACGGTGTTGCTCAGCACGTCCCCTTTAGCATCTGAGGGACGTGTGGACGGCAGCGAATCCTCCTCCCACAGTGTAAGGCTGGAGTGAGATGTGGCTGTGTTGTCTCACGTCTTCTCCGCCTGCCACGGACAGCTTGTCATCTGTCACGGACGAGTCCGTCTCGATTAGAAGCCGCTACTTCCTCGCTTCGTCACCCACAGAGAGAGAGAGAGAGAGAGAGAGAGAGAGAGAGAGAGAGAGAGAGAGAGAGAGAGAGAGAGAGAGAGAGAGAGAGAGAGAGAGCAACCTGGCGCTCCGGGAGACGCTGTGGATTGGTTAACACCTTTTCATTCGGTTCTTGATCACTTCGTTTGTGCTTGATGAAGACGAGTTGAAGGCAGAGCAACAGGTTACGCCTGACTCTAGTGATCGCTTTCGACAACATGCTGCTTCCGTTAGCGGCTGGAACCGATGGAATGGAATATCTCTTTTAATATTCACCCTCGAATGAGGCCTGATAACTGTGCGATCACCTGGAACTGTTCACCACACCTGGGTAATGATCTGAGAAATTAGTGTAATCATCATACAAGGTATACTTGAGTTGTTGTTAGTTAATGATTAAGACTTTTGGGCCTATTAACTGCTAAGTGGTCATTAAGATCATGAAGGCCAAGTGATGACCAACCATCTGACATAGTCATGTCATACAATCCTGCTCAAGGGTCGTACCTTCGTGCTCAAACGTCGTACCGCCGTGCTCAAGGGTCGTGCTTTTGTGCTCAAACGTCGTACCGCCGTGCTCAAGGGTCGTGCTTTCGTGCTCAAACGTCGTACCGCCGTGCTCAAGGGTCGTACTTTTGTCCTCAAACGTCGTACCGCCGTGCTCAAGGGTCGTACCTTCGCCCTCAAACGTCGTACTATCCTGCTCAACGGTCGTACCTTCGTGCTCAAACGTCATACCATCGTGTTTAAGGATCGTACCGTCTTTGTCAAGGGGTAAATGAGGAACCAGAATGCTCCATACCACTGGACAAAGAGCAGACCCTTTCTGTTCCCTGGTCTCGTCAGAATGGTTGCATCACACTCTGTGTCGCCTGTTGGCAAAGACAGAGAAGACTGCGACACTGGTAGCTATGGTGGCCCGTCATGTGGCAACGTTGTCAAGTTTCTGCCGGACTGGCCCGAAGGATCACTTTTCATGTTAGAGGCAGACTCGTCATACAACATACGTATCTACCCACTGGTTATATACCATACTCGTTCCGAGCTTGAGAAAAAGGAAATCGTACTTTCTGTTGACACAGAACATATACAAGACGACGGAAGCCCGTACAGAATCAAGTGACTGTATTCGAGACTATGATCAAAGCAAATCACTGAGAATACATTTGGCACTAATGCTGGGGGTTTGTGTCATGTAACGCGCTAGGAGGAAGGTTTTAATTCACTAATTAAAAGACAAACATTGCTAATTGGCCTGGCACCCGCCATCGACCTTTGGCTAATGAACGAGTTGACAAACCAATGCATGAATCACTGGAATAATAGGTCAGGCCAATTTGCAGTGTATTTGATCATTTTTCACCGGGGTCATAATGTGCATGAGCGAGTGTATAGAGGAAGGTAGTGATGATACTGCTCGAAGACCATATTCGCATGGAGGTTCTCGTGCGTCCTGGGGAACGAAGTAGAGGACATTAGCCTGCCGGGGTAGGGGTCGAAGCGGACACGATTGTGTTTCAAATATGATCGAACTTCCTGGATCGACGACCCATCGTTCTTGCAGATTCCCTCCCACTCCGTCAGGCATATTCTGGGCTCAGGTGGACAGAGAACAACATCCAGCAGTATCTCCTCACGTTACGAGAGACCAGAAGAGATAGACAAAAATATATATCGATAATTCCTGAAGAGCATGAGGGCCTGCGGGAGTAAATATATGGATGACTGAACTAAAACAATGGTTCTATCTTACTTTTCTCGGTTCATGTAAATAAATTCTGTCATCTAGACAACAACATATAATCAGGTCACAGCATACTACATTTACATAGCTAAACTTCTGAAAAGGGTTATAACCAATACAGAAATTATTTGACGCAGAACAGGACGAATTTTTTGAGCTACAGAGAATTTGCGATACAGATGGATTTAGTCTGCTTTATGTTGAAAACTCCAATCACGGACAAAAGTCCACTTTAAGGCCGGGCCTTAATCGAAATATAGAGAGAATTATAAAACGGGGGAAAAAAAAAGAAGGGGAAAGCATTTACGAATTTTGGAGAAAGTGGAAGACCTGTCTTTTGAAGAATGCCAGTTCATAGTTATTGGGAAAGACATTAGAAGTTAGAGCGTTCCAAAACGTCGACCTGTAGGGAAAGAAGAAGATATCACAACGGCCCACCCTTGAGTTGTCGATGGCGCACAATAATCATGTGACGCAGCAACTTGCCGAGTATTGCGTGGTCTAGCTAGTGGTGGGGGCACACAAGCAGCCAGCTCTCGGGAGCAGAAACCAAAGTAATACGTATAGAAGAGGAAAGTGAACCAACATTGCAGCGTAGAGCAATGGGGGGGGGGGGGGTCAGGTTTGGAAGTTAGCCTGGGACAGTTTATACGTTGGACAGCTTTCGACTTCACTCTGTCAAGTAAGGATGCAGAGCTAGAACCACCCCAAATGTGAGAGCAGTACTCCATACAAGGACGAGTCAGTCCCTTGTATAAGCGGAGCAACTGTTCAGAAGAGAAGTTTCGACATTCAAACAGAGCAACAGTTTCTTAGAGGCATGCTAATGAATCATGGAGACACAAGAACTGAAACACAGCACCTTGGCGGACCCAGGGGGATCTGTTACCCATCTACTCCTCTTATGCTAATCTTCTCACGATTGCCGCACTACCACGAACCCTCCAACAGACTCCTCCAACATTTTATAACGCCTATACTCCATCCTTCCACTCAAACCTTCCAAAATCCCTCCAACAGATCCTTCCAAAGTCGTCATCCCTCAGACCCTGTCCGTCCGCTCGACAATCATGAGAGATATTCATATCTTAATCTCCAGCCTGGACCTGGAACTGGACCTGGACCTGGAACAGGACCTGGACTTGGAACAAGACCTGGACCTGGAACAGGACCTGGAACTGGAACTGGAACAGGACCTGGAACTGGAACTGGGCCTGGACCTGAACCTGGAACAGGACCTAGACCTGGACCTGGCCCTGGAACAAGACTTGGACCTGGAACAGGACGTGGACCCGGACCTGGACCTTGTCCCTGGACCTGGACCTGGAACTTATAAAGTGTCTTTATACAATCACTAACGTCAAAGTTAGTGTTTCCAGTTGTGTTTGTTTCAACCAGAACTCATCAAGTTTTAGTTACTGAATATTCAAAACCTTTTCCAGCGTTTCCAGGGCCGGCCACTAGAGGCAGCAATGTCATAAGTGTATCATGTTCCCTGAAGCTTTTAATTGGCTTAGCCAAGCCACGCTCACTGGCATATTCCAGGCCGCTGGAAACTCAACCTTTATAGAGTTGGTGAAGTATCGGATTCTCTCGTACCTTACCTCAGACATCAAGCTTTTGCATTTGGCCTCAGCAAGGCTGCCACCACACCCACATCATCTGCAAACCACACCGGATTTACCCGCCCTCATCCTGCAGCACACGATGTATATATATACACAATTTCACCACCACGTACCCGAGATTCGAACTCGGACCACCGAGAATGGAAGGTGAAAAGCGTACCCTTGGACTACCAATGAGCTTAGAAGCTGTGTGTCTCATAAGCTGCTGACACAGCTCCAGGACCCAGTGCCCCACACACTGTGAGGTAGGACCAGCAGCAAACACGTCAGTACCGAGAACGCTACAAATCGATATATATATATATATATATATATATATATATATATATATATATATATATATATATACATATATATATATATACATATATATATATATATATATATCGAGAGAGAGAGAAAAGATATATTGGAGGGAGTAGGAGACTAAGTGAGTTGGTGCATCTTAAACTCTCTATTTCTCTTTTAGTAACCCACTTCTGCATCCGGGGAATTCGTTTTCTAAATTGTATGCAGGAAGGACCTTTCATTCACGGCTTCCCAGAAACACACTTAGGCACGCACCCCGCTCTCTCCCTCCTGCTCGTGTCACACACTTCAATTGCTCCCTCAGGCGCGCATGTATGCTTGCAGAGTGTGTTCGGAAGGGTGGGAGTGGTGAGTGTGTGTGGAGCCAGTAAGAAGCATTTAGGGGAAGAGTGCATTGAATATTGATGAAGCAGAGTGCGTGGCATTACCCTCACACATAGAGTAATATATGAGAACATACGTAGATCCATCTTAGGTCAATGTATCTTAAACAAGTGCAAGAACGAAAATGCTGTATTGACCTTTTATGGTAAGGTTACAACTAGATACAGCTGGATACATGTTTCAGCACAAGTGTGTAGTGAGGGAAAGACAGGAGCTGTGGGCAAAACACCTGTGGGTGGTGCTAAGTGCATTAGGGAATAGCTGTCTCTGGTTCGTGGAGACGTGTAGCGTGTCACACTTGACACACAAAAGGGACCGTCTTCATCTGTCATAATGACAGCTGTGCAAAACACCTGTCACCCTACTAATGACAGCTGTGGTCACATGAGATAGTGGGGTACCTTCCCTCATTGGCTTGACAGCTGTCATATATCATCAAACACCTGTCACCTACCATGACAGATAATACATATCTTCAGTTATCTGTCACATTGCCTTACAGTTATCATGTGTCATCAAACATCTGTCACTATGCATGACAGCTCTCATATATCATCCAACATCTGTCACCTGGCCTGACACATTTCATATGACACTCAAAACACTTATCCCCTGGTATGAACAGCTGTCACGCGTCAGCAATCATGTCACTTGTTATTACAGCCATCAAACACCTGTCGACAAACACCCACCCCCCAGTGCGTGTAGTATACACGACCCAATGTGTGTGTGAATATATTGAGGAAGGAAGAGACAATACGAACGTGAGGAGAAAGGTGGTAAAGGGAATTGACAAGAATGAATATCGACCATAAGAATGGCAATAACAGAATCTTGTCAGACAGAAGCTAACATCGAGAAGTATTGATCGAGTCCAAGACATGTGTGAGAGAAAGATTCGCGAAGACACAGAAGATTAATCGATGCAAGATTCGCGAAAATAGATTAATCGATGCAAGATTCGCGAAAATAGATTAATCGATGCAAGATTCGCGAAAATAGATTAATCGATGCGACGGATATTGACGGATATTCAACGAATACGATGGAAGATTAATGACTGATGAATGTGAAGCGATGATGACTAAACTGTTGGGGGAAGATGGGAGATGAGGAAAGTAATGGTCGGTCCAGTGTTGGAGGTGTGAGGTGGAGGAAGATGTGTTTGTGTGTGTGTGTGTGTGTGTGTCTGTGTGTGTGTGTGTGTAGGTGCGTGTGTGTGTGGGTGGGTGGGTGTGGGTGGGTGTGTGTGTGTGTGGTGCGTGTGTGTGTGGGTGTGTGTGTGTGTGTGTGTGTGTGTGTGTGTGTGTGGTGCGTGTGTGTGTGGGT